>NW_027675329.1:407500-540000 GCF_965601325.2 Salmo salar | reverse complement strand
GTATCTATCTGACTCCTCATATTTCTCTGATTTGATCTCTGCTGTGCTCTAATCAAAGACAGGGTAGATACAGTATCTGACTTAACTTATTGTTCTGACTCCCCTCATTGGTCTCTGCTCTTCTCCCAGATTCCTGTCAGCTCACACTGGACCCAAACACAGCACGCACACACCTCTCTCTGTCTAAAGGGAACAGAAAGGTGACCTGTACAGACCAAGTCCAACCATATCCTGGTCATCCAGACAGATTCACCAACCATTACCAGGTTCTGTGTAGAGAGGGTCTGTCTGGACGCTGTTACTGGGAGGTGGAGAGGACTGGTGGTGTTGATACAGCAGTCTCATATAAAGACATCAGCAGAACAGAGAGAGGTAATAGATTTGGATACAATAACAAGTCCTGGAGTTTACTGTGCTGTAGTGATGGTTATTATTTCAGACACAATAATGTTGTGACTAAAGTATCAGACCCTCAGTCCTCCAGAGTAGGAGTGTACCTGGATCACAAGGCAGGTACTCTGTCCTTCTACAGTG
Organism: Salmo salar; assembly: GCF_965601325.2. Taxonomy (NCBI): domain Eukaryota; kingdom Metazoa; phylum Chordata; class Actinopteri; order Salmoniformes; family Salmonidae; genus Salmo; species Salmo salar. Next base: position 539,466 of record NW_027675329.1, on the reverse strand, counting down.
TCTCTGACACAATGACCCTCCTCCACAGAGTCCAGACCACATTCACTCAGCCCCTCTATCCTGGGTTTAATATCTATTATAATAGTACTGCTGAGCTGGTTAAACTGTAGTAGGGTCCACATAGATACTAGTCATGCTGGTGTAGTCTATAGCTGAGCTGGTTAAACTGTAGTAGGGTCCACATAGATACTAGTCATGCTGGTGTAGTCTATAGCTGAGCTGGTTAAACTGTAGTAGGGTCCACATAGATACTAGTCATGCTGGTGTAGTCTATAGCCGAGCTGGTTAAACTGTAGTAGGGTCCACATAGATACTAGTCATGCTGGTGTAGTCTATAGCTGAGCTGGTTAAACTGTAGTAGGGTCCACATAGATACTAGTCGTGCTGGTGTAGTCTATAGCTGAGCTGGTTAAACTGTAGTAGGGTCCACATAGATACTAGTCATGCTGGTGTAGTCTATAGCTGAGCTGGTTAAACTGTAGGAGGGTCCACATAGTTACTAGTCATGCTGGTGTAGTCTATAGCTGAGCTGGTTAAACTGTAGTAGGGTCCACATAGATACTAGTCATGCTGGTGTAGTCTATAGCTGAGCTGGTTAAACTGTAGTAGGGTCCACATAGATACTAGTCATGCTGGTGTAGTCTATAGCTGAGCTGGTTAAACTGTAGTAGGGTCCACATAGATACTAGTCATGCTGGTGTAGTCTATAGCTGAGCTGGTTAAACTGTAGTAGGGTCCACATAGATACTAGTCCATGCTGGTGTAGTCTATAGCTGAGCTGGTTAAACTGTAGTAGGGTCCACATAGATACTAGTCATGCTGGTGTAGTCTATAGCTGAGCTGGTTAAACTGTAGTAGGGTCCACATAGATACTAGTCATGCTGGTGTAGTCTATAGCTGAGCTGGTTAAACTGTAGTAGGGTCCACATAGATACTAGTCACGCTGGTGTAGTCTATAGCTGAGCTGGTTAAACTGTAGTAGGGTCCACATAGATACTAGTCACGCTGGTGTAGTCTATAGCTGAGCTGGTTAAACTGTAGTAGGGTCCACATAGATACTAGTCACGCTGGTGTAGTCTATAGCTGAGCTGGTTAAACTGTAGTAGGATCCACATAGATACTAGTCATGCTGGTGTAGTCTATAGCTGAGCTGGTTAAACTGTAGTAGGGTCCACATAGATACTAGTCATGCTGGTGTAGTCTATAGCTGAGCTGGTTAAACTGTAGTAGGGTCCACATAGATACTAGTCGTGCTGGTGTAGTCTATAGCTGAGCTGGTTAAACTGTAGTAGGGTCCACATAGATACTAGTCGTGCTGGTGTAGTCTATAGCTGAGCTGGTTAAACTGTAGTAGGGTCCACATAGATACTAGTCATGCTGGTGTAGTCTATAGCTGAGCTGGTTAAACTGTAGTAGGGTCCACATAGATACTAGTCATGCTGGTGTAGTCTATAGCTGAGCTGGTTAAACTGTAGTAGGGTCCACATAGATACTAGTCATGCTGGTGTAGTCTATAGCTGAGCTGGTTAAACTGTAGTAGGGTCCACATAGATACTAGTCATGCTGGTGTAGTCTATAGCTGAGCTGGTTAAACTGTAGTAGGGTCCACATAGATACTAGTCATGCTGGTGTAGTCTATAGCTGAGCTGGTTAAACTGTAGTAGGGTCCACATAGATACTAGTCATGCTGGTGTAGTCTATAGCTGAGCTGGTTAAACTGTAGTAGGGTCCACATATATACTAGTCATGCTGGTGTAGTCTATAGCTGAGCTGGTTAAACTGTAGTAGGGTCCACATAGATACTAGTCATGCTGGTGTAGTCTATAGCTGAGCTGGTTAAACTGTAGTAGGGTCCACATAGATACTAGTCATGCTGGTGTAGTCTATAGCTGAGCTGGTTAAACTGTAGTAGGGTCCACATAGATACTAGTCATGCTGGTGTAGTCTATAGCTGAGCTGGTTAAACTGTAGTAGGGTCCACATAGATACTAGTCATGCTGGTGTAGTCTATAGCTGAGCTGGTTAAACTGTAGTAGGGTCCACATAGATACTAGTCATGCTGGTGTAGTCTATAGCTGAGCTGGTTAAACTGTAGTAGGGTCCACATAGATACTAGTCATGCTGGTGTAGTCTATAGCTGAGCTGGTTAAACTGTAGTAGGGTCCACATAGATACTAGTCATGCTGGTGTAGTCTATAGCTGAGCTGGTTAAACTGTAGTAGGGTCCACATAGATACTAGTCATGCTGATGTAGTCTATAGCTGAGCTGGTTAAACTGTAGTAGGGTCCACATAGATACTAGTCATGCTGGTGTAGTCTATAGCTGAGCTGGTTAAACTGTAGTAGGGTCCGCATAGATACTAGTCATGCTGGTGTAGTCTATAGCTGAGCTGGTTAAACTGTAGTAGGGTCCGCATAGATACTAGTCATGCTGGTGTAGTCTATAGCTGAGCTGGTTAAACTGTAGTAGGGTCCACATAGATACTAGTCATGCTGGTGTAGTCTATAGCTGAGCTGGTTAAACTGTAGTAGGGTCCACATAGATACTAGTCGTGCTGGTGTAGTCTATAGCTGAGCTGGTTAAACTGTAGTAGGGTCCACATAGATACTAGTCGTGCTGGTGTAGTCTATAGCTGAGCTGGTTAAACTGTAGTAGGGTCCACATAGATACTAGTCGTGCTGGTGTAGTCTATAGCTGAGCTGGTTAAACTGTAGTAGGGTCCACATAGATACTAGTCGTGCTGGTGTAGTCTATAGCTGAGCTGGTTAAACTGTAGTAGGGTCCACATAGATACTAGTCGTGCTGGTGTAGTCTATAGCTGAGCTGGTTAAACTGTAGTAGGGTCCACATAGATACTAGTCATGCTGGTGTAGTCTATAGCTGAGCTGGTTAAACCGTAGTAGGGTCCACATAGATACTAGTCATGCTGGTGTAGTCTATAGCTGAGCTGGTTAAACCGTAGTAGGGTCCACATAGATACTAGTCATGCTGGTGTAGACTATAGCTGAGCTGGTTAAACTGTAGTAGGGTCCACATAGATACTAGTCATGCTGATGTAGTCTATAGCTGAGCTGGTTAAACTGTAGTAGGGTCCACATAGATACTAGTCATGCTGGTGTAGTCTATAGCTGAGCTGGTTAAACTGTAGTAGGGTCCACATAGATACTAGTCATGCTGGTGTAGTCTATAGCTGAGCTGGTTAAACTGTAGTAGGGTCCACATAGATACTAGTCATGCTGGTGTAGTCTATAGCTGAGCTGGTTAAACTGTAGTAGGGTCCACATAGATACTAGTCATGCTGGTGTAGTCTATAGCTGAGCTGGTTAAACTGTAGTAGGGTCCACATAGATACTAGTCATGCTGGTGTAGTCTATAGCTGAGCTGGTTAAACCGTAGTAGGGTCCACATAGATACTAGTCATGCCGGTGTAGTCTATAGCTGAGCTGGTTAAACCGTAGTAGGGTCCACATAGATACTAGTCATGCCGGTGTAGTCTATAGCTGAGCTGGTTAAACCGTAGTAGGGTCCACATGGATACTAGTCATGCCGGTGTAGTCTATAGCTGAGCTGGTTAAACCGTAGTAGGGTCCACATGGATACTAGTCATGCCGGTGTAGTCTATAGCTGAGCTGGTTAAACCGTAGTAGGGTCCACATAGATACTAGTCATGCCGGTGTAGTCTATAGCTGAGCTGGTTAAACTGTAGTAGGGTCCACATAGATACTAGTCATGCCGGTGTAGTCTATAGCTGAGCTGGTTAAACTGTAGTAGGGTCCACATAGATACTAGTCATGCTGGTGTAGTCTATAGCTGAGCTGGTTAAACTGTAGTAGGGTCCACATAGATACTAGTCATGCTGGTGTAGTCTATAGCTGAGCTGGTTAAACTGTAGTAGGGTCCACATAGATACTAGTCATGCTGGTGTAGTCTATAGCTGAGCTGGTTAAACTGTAGTAGGGTCCACATAGATACTAGTCATGCCGGTGTAGGCTATAGCTGAGCTGGTTAAACTGTAGTAGGGTCCACATAGATACTAGTCACGCCGGTGTAGTCTATAGCTGAGCTGGTTAAACTGTAGTAGGGTCCACATAGATACTAGTCACGCTGGTGTAGTCTATAGCTGAGCTGGTTAAACTGTAGTAGGGTCCACATAGATACTAGTCACGCTGGTGTAGTCTATAGCTGAGCTGGTTAAACTGTAGTAGGGTCCACATAGATACTAGTCACGCTGGTGTAGTCTATAGCTGAGCTGGTTAAACTGTAGTAGGGTCCACATAGATACTAGTCGTGCTGGAGTAGTCTATAGCTGAGCTGGTTAAACTGTAGTAGGGTCCACATAGATACTAGTCATGCCGGTGTAGTCTATAGCTGAGCTGGTTAAACTGTAGTAGGGGCCACATAGATACTAGTCATGCTGGTGTAGTCTATAGCTGAGCTGGTTAAACTGTAGTAGGGTCCACATAGATACTAGTCATACTGGTGTAGTCTATAGCTGAGCTGGTTAAACTGTAGTAGGGTCCACATAGATACTAGTCATGCTGGTGTAGTCTATAGCTGAGCTGGTTAAACTGTAGTAGGGTCCACATAGATACTAGTCATGCTGGTGTAGTCTATAGCTGAGCTGGTTAAACTGTAGTAGGGTCCACATAGATACTAGTCATGCTGGTGTAGTCTATAGCTGAGCTGGTTAAACTGTGGTAGGGTCCACATAGATACTAGTCGTGCTGGAGTAGTCTATAGCTGAGCTGGTTAAACTGTAGTAGGGTCCACATAGATACTAGTCGTGCTGGTGTAGTCTATAGCTGAGCTGGTTAAACTGTAGTAGGGTCCACATAGATACTAGTCGTGCTGGTGTAGTCTATAGCTGAGCTGGTTAAACTGTAGTAGGGTCCACATAGATACTAGTCGTGCTGGTGTAGTCTATAGCTGAGCTGGTTAAACTGTAGTAGGGTCCACATAGATACTAGTCGTGCTGGTGTAGTCTATAGCTGAGCTGGTTAAACTGTAGTAGGGTCCACATGGATACTAGTCATGCCGGTGTAGTCTATAGCTGAGCTGGTTAAACTGTAGTAGGGTCCACATGGATACTAGTCATGCCGGTGTAGTCTATAGCTGAGCTGGTTAAACTGTAGTAGGGTCCACATAGATACTAGTCATGCCGGTGTAGTCTATAGCTGAGCTGGTTAAACTGTGGTAGGGTCCACATAGATACTAGTCATGCCGGTGTAGTCTATAGCTGAGCTGGTTAAACTGTAGTAGGGTCCACATAGATACTAGTCATGCCGGTGTAGTCTATAGCTGAGCTGGTTAAACTGTAGTAGGGTCCACATAGATACTAGTCACGCCGGTGTAGTCTATAGCTGAGCTGGTTAAACTGTAGTAGGGTCCACATAGATACTAGTCACGCTGGTGTAGTCTATAGCTGAGCTGGTTAAACTGTAGTAGGGTCCACATAGATACTAGTCATGCTGGTGTAGTCTATAGCTGAGCTGGTTAAACTGTAGTAGGGTCCACATAGATACTAGTCATGCTGGTGTAGTCTATAGCTGAGCTGGTTAAACTGTAGTAGGGTCCACATAGATACTAGTCACGCTGGTGTAGTCTATAGCTGAGCTGGTTAAACTGTAGTAGGGTCCACATAGATACTAGTCATGCTGGTGTAGTCTATAGCTGAGCTGGTTAAACTGTAGTAGGGTCCACATAGATACTAGTCGCGCTGGTGTAGTCTATAGCTGAGCTGGTTAAACTGTAGTAGGGTCCACATAGATACTAGTCGTGCTGGTGTAGTCTATAGCTGAGCTGGTTAAACTGTAGTAGGGTCCACATAGATACTAGTCGTGCTGGTGTAGTCTATAGCTGAGCTGGTTAAACTGTAGTAGGGTCCACATAGATACTAGTCGTGCTGGTGTAGTCTATAGCTGAGCTGGTTAAACTGTAGTAGGGTCCACATAGATACTAGTCATGCTGGTGTAGTCTATAGCTGAGCTGGTTAAACTGTAGTAGGGTCCACATAGATACTAGTCATGCTGGTGTAGTCTATAGCTGAGCTGGTTAAACTGTAGTAGGGTCCACATAGATACTAGTCATGCCGGTGTAGTCTATAGCTGAGCTGGTTAAACTGTAGTAGGGTCCACATAGATACTAGTCACGCTGGTGTAGTCTATAGCTGAGCTGGTTAAACTGTAGTAGGGTCCACATAGATACTAGTCACGCTGGTGTAGTCTATAGCTGAGCTGGTTAAACTGTAGTAGGGTCCACATAGATACTAGTCACGCTGGTGTAGTCTATAGCTGAGCTGGTTAAACTGTAGTAGGGTCCACATAGATACTAGTCATGCCGGTGTAGTCTATAGCTGAGCTGGTTAAACTGTAGTAGGGTCCACATAGATACTAGTCACGCTGGTGTAGTCTATAGCTGAGCTGGTTAAACTGTAGTAGGGTCCACATAGATACTAGTCGTGCTGGTGTAGTCTATAGCTGAGCTGGTTAAACTGTAGTAGGGTCCACATAGATACTAGTCGTGCTGGTGTAGTCTATAGCTGAGCTGGTTAAACTGTAGTAGGGTCCACATAGATACTAGTCGTGCTGGTGTAGTCTATAGCTGAGCTGGTTAAACTGTAGTAGGGTCCACATAGATACTAGTCATGCTGGTGTAGTCTATAGCTGAGCTGGTTAAACTGTAGTAGGGTCCACATAGATACTAGTCATGCTGGTGTAGTCTATAGCTGAGCTGGTTAAACTGTAGTAGGGTCCACATAGATACTAGTCATGCTGGTGTAGTCTATAGCTGAGCTGGTTAAACTGTAGTAGGGTCCACATAGATACTTCAATAAAAGCCCCACCTCCTCTCGCTCAGCCATTCTAACAGTGGAAGCCAGGATCTGTGAGAAACTATGATAATAAACTGTGAACAATAATGAAGCCATGTTTTCTGTGTGAGTGAGGATGTATTATTTAATTCTGTGATAACTTTATGTAATACATCCTCTGTTTCCTAACTGAATAAACATTTTAACATAGTAGTTGGTTCAGTCTGATCATCTCATGTTGGAACTTTATTTTAACCCTTTTTCACTATTTTTATTTACATTTTTTTCATGACAAATTCCATTTTTACACATTTTTCCCCCACTCTCTACTTTGTACATTGACAAAGAGGTGGGACTCTGTCGTTTTTTCTGACAAGTTCTCTCATTGATCTCAGGTTCAGCCACCAGGGGGCACCCACCCTCCATGAAAACTTTCATAGGCTCTCTTTCACTCAGTAATCATGTAACAAGTGGACAGGCTCCCAGAGGCAGGGCAATCAAAGGCTCCAAGTCACTGAAGTGCCCATCAGCCCAGCCATTGTTATTATTCCTACCAGCCGTTCTACAGTCCCTGAAGTGGGTTGATTAGTAGGTTGGAACCCCGTTACAACGGACACTTTACAATGACGCAACAATCAGCCTTTGAGCTGGACACACTCATTTAGAACGCTTGTTTAGAACGCTGTTTTAGAACACTCATTTAGAACGCTCGTTTAGAACGCTTGTTTAGATCGCTGTTTTAGAACACTCATTTAGAACGCTCATTTAGAACGCTCGTTTAGAAAGCTCGTTTAGAACCCTCTATAAAACGGACAGTTTCCAATGACGCAACAATCAGCGTTTGAGCTGGACACACTTTTTCAGAAACTATTTACACAAAAACACACACAGTCCTTACAAAGTTTATCTCCTGAATGTGACCAGTTTATTTTTGGATGCAAATGGTTCAGATATTCACAGAAGTATATTTATATATATATATATATATCAACCCAGCAGATTGTTACATCTCTGAAAAAGATACTGTAACCTACCTCGGTGTAAAGATCACCAAAAATCTTAAGGCTATGAATGATCTTAATTTGAACCCTGTAACTGAATCTGTCAAAAAAAAAATTATCCTCATGGTTAGGGAGGGATTTAAGTCTTCAAGGAAGGGTGCTTTTATCCAAAGCTGAGGGGCTATCTCGTGCATCCTATCTTTTTTCATCTATTGACATTCCCAAATCCACTTGCTGTACCTTAGATAGGCTTTTGTACAACTTCATATGGAAAAACATGCCACATAAGATAAAAAGAGATGTTATCACCAACAGGGTTTGTGATGGCGGTCTAAATGTCTTAGATTTCACTCTCTTCAATCAGATATCAAAGGTCAGCTGGATTAAAAGGTACATAAAAAATCCTCATAGCTTCTGGAATATTATACCTCATTTTGTTTTTCAGAAGTTCGGCGGGCTTAATTCTTTACTACAATGTCCATATATTGTGGGTAAAATTCCTGTGAAACTGGCGGTTTTTCACAAGCAGGCTTTAATGTGCTGGGCTTTGTTGTATAAACACAACTTTTCACCTCATAAATGTTTTATTTGGAACAATGGGTCAATATTACATAGAAATAAGATGTTATTTAACCATAAATGGTTCTCGAAAAACATTGTTTTTGTCAGCCAATTGGTTAATAACAGTGGGAATCTATTTAGACGGAGAGAATTTATGGAAATATACAACTTTGAGGTTTCAAGCAAGGAATATGACACTGTTATTAAAGCTATACCTAGTGGGATAAAAACTTTACTTCAGAATAATGCATATTTTGGAATATCTCCGATTGTAAGCGATATTCAGTTGAATGGCATTGGTCTACTAGATACGAAATTCAACAATCGTTTAATAAGGGATATTTTCTACAGGAAGTCTATTCCCTCTGCGATATTTTGTTGGGCTTCATCGTTTGATGTAAACTGGCGCCGTGCTTGGCTCACTCCACACAGATTTATGGTGACCAATAAAGTAAAGGAGATCTCCTTTAAGATAATCCATAGATGCTATCCGTGTAATAGCTTAATTTCTAAATATATATTTGACGTTACCAGTGAATGCAGTTTTTGTGAACTAGAAACTGAATCTATTGAACACTTATTCTGTAATTGTTTATATAGTGAAGTATTTTGGACTGATGTAAAACTATATCTTAGCCGCAAATTGCATACAACCATTGATATTACTAAGTTTGACATATTATTTTACTACACTGATTCCACAATTGAACGTGAGTATGTCATAAATCTCTTTATTTTATTAGGAAAATCTTTCATCCACAAATCAAAATTTATGAAGATAAAGCCCCTTTTCTTAATTTTTTTATCTGATTTGGAAAAGTACGTAGAATCTTTAAAACGTATACAAAACAATATGTCAAAAAAATGTATTCGATATATGTCTGTATTTGATTTGATATAATAGTTTTTTTTCTTTTTCTCTAATTTCTTTGGATTCCCTCTGGCTGTTATGTTATGTTATGTTTATGTTTTGCATGTTACTGTTATTTACAACAAGTTAAATAAAGATCTGTGCAAACTAAAAAACTACAAAAAAAAATAAAATAATAGTTAGCGAATACATTACTGTAAACTAAAAAAATAAAAAATAAATAAATAATAATAAAAATAAAAAAAATTATGAATATGAAACTGCCTTAAATACAGATACCAGGGCCTGGACATGCAGTTAGGTTTGTTTTCCTGTAGCTACTCTCCAGTTTGCTCCCAGCAGCGTTCATAGAACATAGATCACTGTTCAACTAGGCTGCGGAGTTCCTAGTTTGACAGATAATTCAACCAGTGTGACCAGTGGGTTTCTTTAAATGAATGAATATGAAACTGCCTTAAATACAGATGTGAATGATAGTATGTTTTAAATTCTCACTTAAAATATGCAGTGCTCTATTTGAACGTCTCAATATAATATTATTATTTCATGAAAGGAATAAAAATACATTTGTGTGCAAAAAAAACAACAATCTTAACTGCATTTCCCTCCAGTCAGCAGACGGCGATGTGCGTCTTTCAGGCGATGCTGCAGCGTGACGTATAATCTAGTGGACGGAACGGATCAACAACAACGAGTCAGCCACCTTGGTAGCCAACAGCCGAAACATTTAGACTGTTTCTGTGCATATTTGCCTCTGTTTTTTAAATATACTTCTGACATCTAGTTAATTGCCCCCATTTAAATGTTATAGGTACATTGTTAGTCAACTAGCTGGCTTGATAAATTAGCCTAGCACTAAACTAGTCGCTCATGCTAACTAGCTAGCTAGCTAACATCCCCGAACATGAGCTCCCTAAACTACTCCCCTCCTGTTAAAGAAGAGGAGGTCTGCTGGACGGAGAAAGAAGCTCTGGGGCTGAACATTGTCGTGAAAGAGGAGAAGGAAGAGGAGGATGTCACAGTAAAACAAGAAGTAGAGGGTGAGGCTGTTACTGTGAAAGAAGAAGAGAAAGACGTTACAGTGAAAGAAGAGGAAGACACGTTCAGAGTGAAAGAGGAGGAAGATGTTACTGTAAAAGAAGAGGAGGAAGAGAAAGAGGAGGCTGTTACCGTGAAAGAAGAGGAAGAGGTGAAAGAGGAGGATGTAGTTTTTGAAGTGAAGGAGGGGAAACAGGGAGAGAGAACTGTCATATTGACAGAGGAGTCAGGAGATCTGATTACCACCAGTAAGTACTGTCTTAAAAACGAGCTCTAACTGCAAAGGTTTTGAACGAATGTGTTGTTTTAAAGCAGCATGCTACTGAAATTCTGTACTTGAAAATGTTGTTCTGTACTCTAGGAATTTATGTTATAATATGTTGAAGCTACATTTTAAAATGGGTGATTAAATCCCTGAATGCTGATTGGCTGACAGCCGTGGTATATCAGGCCGTATACCATGGGTATGACAAAACATGCATTTTTACTGTTCTGATTACATTGGTAACCAGTTTATAATTGCAATAAGACACCTCTGGTTTGTGATATATGGCCAATATACCACGGCTAAGGGCTGTATCCAGGCACGTTGTGCTGTGTTGTACATAAGGACAGTCTTTAACCATGCTATATTGGCCATATACCACACTTCCTCTGGTCTTATTGCTTAACTGTAACATGTGTATACCATCAGAGTCCCTCCCACCACAAAATCACAACTTAATTGTCTCACAGAATGGCAAACAAGTTATAAATGAAACTTTTGATGTGTGTCTATTGTAGGCCTTGTGTGGAGTGTGTATACCAACAAAAAGCAGATTTCTAAATAATGTTGGAGAAATACATAAAATAAGATGCATTATTGACATGAAATGGACATGTGTTATGGGGAGACTGAACATATTAGCAAAAGGACAAGCGTTTTGGGGAGACTGAACATATTAGCAAACGTTTGTAAGTCTACAAAAAAACATAAAATAAAATAGCCATTTCAAGGAAAGGCTGAACTAAAGAATTATCATTTAGAAAATATGGTAATTATTACTTTAGAGATGAAGTGGAACACCAACAAAATGTTATTTACATTGGATCAAATACAGCCTATAACATGACATTATCTATTATTATAGAGCTCTGATCAGCCTATAACATGACATTATCTATTATTATAGAGCTCTGATCAGCCTATAAACATGATCTATTATTATAGAGCTCTGATCAGCCTATAACATGACATTATCTATTATTATAGAGCTCTGATCAGCCTATAAACATGACATTATCTATTATTATAGAGCTCTGTTCAGCCTATAAACATGACATTATCTATTATTATAGAGCTCTGATCAGCCTATAACATGACATTATCTATTATTATAGAGCTCTGATCAGCCTATAAACATGATCTATTATTATAGAGCTCTGATCAGCCTATAACATGACATTATCTATTATTATAGAGCTCTGATCAGCCTATAACATGATCTATTATTATAGAGCTCTGATCAGCCTATAAACATGACATTATCTATTATTATAGAGCTCTGATCAGCCTATAACATGACATTATCTATTATTATAGAGCTCTGATCAGCCTATAACATGACATTATCTATTATTATAGAGCTCTGATCAGCCTATAACATGACATTATCTATTATTATAGAGCTCTGATCAGCCTATAACATGACATTATCTATTATTATAGAGCTCTGCTCAGCCTATAACATGACATTATCTATTATTATAGAGCTCTGATCAGCCTATAACATGACATTATCTATTATTATAGAGCTCTGTTCAGCCTATAACATGACATTATCTATTATTATAGAGCTCTGATCAGCCTATAAACATGACATTATCTATTATTAAAGAGCTCTGATCAGCCTATAACATGACATTATCTATTATTATAGAGCTCTGTTCAGCCTATAACATGACATTATCTATTATTAAAGAGCTCTGTTCAGCCTATAAACATGACATTATCTATTATTATAGAGCTCTGTTCAGCCTATAACATGACATTATCTATTATTATAGAGCTCTGATCAGCCTATAACATGACATTATCTATTATTATAGAGCTCTGATCAGCCTATAAACATGACATTATCTATTATTATAGAGCTCTGCTCAGCCTATAAACATGACATTATCTATTATTATAGAGCTCTGATCAGCCTATAAACATGACATTATCTATTATTATAGAGCTCTGATCAGCCTATACACATGACATTATCTATTATTGTAGAGCTCTGTTCAGCCTATAAACATGACATTATCTATTATTATAGAGCTCTGATCAGCCTGTAAACATGACATTATCTATTATTATAGAGCTCTGATCAGCCTATAAACATGACATTATCTATTATTATAGAGCTCTGATCAGCCTATAAACATGACATTATCTATTATTATAGAGCTCTGCTCAGCCTATAAACATGACATTATCTATTATTATAGAGCTCTGATCAGCCTATAACATGACATTATCTATTATTATAGAGCTCTGATCAGCCTATAAACATGACATTATCTATTATTAAAGAGCTCTGATCAGCCTATAAACATGACATTATCTATTATTATAGAGCTCTGATCAGCCTATAACATGACATTATCTATTATTATAGAGCTCTGATCAGCCTATAAACATGACATTATCTATTATTATAGAGCTCTGTTCAGCCTATAAACATGACATTATCTATTATTATAGAGCTCTGATCAGCCTATAACATGACATTATCTATTATTAAAGAGCTCTGTTCAGCCTATAACATGACATTATCTATTATTATAGAGCTCTGATCAGCCTATAAACATGACATTATCTATTATTATAGAGCTCTGATCAGCCTATAAACATGACATTATCTATTATTATAGAGCTCTGATCAGCCTATAAACATGATCTATTATTATAGAGCTCTGATCAGCCTATAAACATGACATTATCTATTATTAAAGAGCTCTGTTCAGCCTATAACATGACATTATCTATTATTATAGAGCTCTGCTCAGCCTATAAACATGACATTATCTATTATTATAGAGCTCTGATCAGCCTATAAACATGATCTATTATTATAGAGCTCTGATCAGCCTATAAACATGACATTATCTATTATTATAGAGCTCTGATCAGCCTATAAACATGACATTATCTATTATTATAGAGCTCTGTTCAGCCTATAAACATGACATTATCTATTATTATAGAGCTCTGATCAGCCTATACACATGACATTATCTATTATTATAGAGTTCTGCTCAGCCTATAAACATGATCTATTATTATAGAGCTCTAATCAGCCTATAAACATGACATTATCTATTATTATAGAGCTCTGTTCAGCCTATAAACATGACATGATCTATTATTATAGAGCTCTGTTCAGCCTATAAACATGACATTATCTATTATTATAGAGCTCTGTTCAGCCTATAAACATGACATTATCTATTATTATAGAGCTCTGCTCAGCCTGTAAACATGACATTATCTATTATTATAGAGCTCTGATCAGCCTGTAAACATGACATTATCTATTATTATAGAGCTCTGATCAGCCTGGAAACATGACATTATCTATTATTATAGAGCTCTGATCAGCCTGTAAACATGACATTATCTATTATTATAGAGCTCTGATCAGCCTGTAAACATGACATTATCTATTATTATAGAGCTCTGCTCAGCCTATAAACATGACATTATCTATTATTATAGAGCTCTGATCAGCCTGAAGACATGACATTATCTATTATTATAGAGCTCTGATCAGCCTATAAACATGACATTATCTATTATTATAGAGCTCTGTTCAGCCTATAAACATGACATTATCTATTATTATAGAGCTCTGCTCAGCCTATAAACATGACATTATCTATTATTATAGAGCTCTGTTCAGCCTATAAACATTATCTATTATTATAGAGCTCTGTTCAGCCTATAAACATGACATTATCTATTATTATAGCGCTGTGCTCAGCCTATAAACATGATCTATTATTATAGAGCTCTGCTCAGCCTATAAACATGATCTATTATTATAGAGCTCTGCTCAGCCTATAAACATGACATTATCTATTATTATAGAGCTCTGCTCAGCCTGTAAACATGACATTATCTATTATTATAGAGCTGTGCTCAGCCTGTAAACATGACATTATTTATTATTATAGAGCTCTGTTCAGCCTATAAACATGACATTATCTATTATTATAGAGCTCTGCTCAGCCTATAGACATGACATTATCTATTATTATACAGCTCTGCTCAGCCTATAAACATGATCTATTATTATACAGCTCTGCTCAGCCTATAAACATGACATTATCTATTATTATAGAGCTCTGCTCAGCCTAAAATACGACATTATGTAGCCTGGCAGGTAGGAGCCAGTAACCGAAAGGTTGCTGGATCAAATCCCCGAGCTGACAAGGTAAAAACGCTGTCATTCTGCCCCTGAGCAAGGAAGTTAACCCACTGTTCCCTGGCTGCCGATGACGTGGATGTCTATTAAGGCAGCCCCGCACACCTCTCTGATTCAGAGGGGTTGGGTTAAATACGGGACACACATTTCAGTTGAATCCATTCAGTTGACTAGGTATCCCCCTTTCCCTATTGTAGAGCTCTGCTCAGCCTATAAACATGTGAGAAAGATTAGATTTTATGTTCTACATTATTATTATTATTAGGGCGGCCACCAAGTTTTTATTAAATTATGTAATGTTCTGAAAACTGACTTCAGGTTTTTGAGGAATCTAGCCTCACAGGAAGACAGTTTTATTTTATGGAGGTTTAATTCAGTTCTCTGTTTAATATTTAACTAAAAACTCTGTTTGTCTTTGGTAGGAGAGGGACCAGACTCTCACTCTGACAGCAGGGAGACTCCTTTAGGGGAACCAGACCCAGAGACGCCCAAACCAGCGAGACAACACCACTGTTCCCAGTGTGGAAAGCGTTTTAAGTGGTTAAGGAACCTGAAAGTACATGAGAGAACGCATACAGGAGAAAACCCTTACGAATGCTCCCACTGTGGAAAGAGTTTTACCAAGTTAGGGAACCTAAAAGAGCATGAGAGGACACACACAAGAGAAAAGAGTTTCCAATGTTCCCAGTGTGGAAAGAGGTTTACCCAGTTACGGTACCTGAAACAACATGAAGAAATACACACAGAAGATAGGAAGACCTACCACTGCTCTCAGTGTGGAAAGATATTTACTGGGTTAGGGAACCTGAAAATACATATGAGAAGACACTCTGGAGAGAAGCCGTACCACTGTTCCCACTGTGTAAAGAGTTTTACTCAGTTAGGGAGCCTGAAACCACATGAGAGGGGACACACTGGAGAGAAGCCTTATCACTGTTCCCACTGTGGAAGGAATTTTAGGTGGTATGCGAGCCTGAAGGAGCATGAGAGAATACACACAGGAGAAAAGCCTTACCACTGTTCCAATTGTGAAAAGAGTTTTACCCATCGAGGGAGTCTGAAAGCGCATGAGAGAATACACTCAGGAGAAAAGCCTTACAAATGTTCCCGATGTGAAAAGAGTTTTACCCGGTTAGGGAGCTTGAAAAAGCATGAGAGAACACACACAGGAGAAAAGCCTTTCCAACATACTAATACACAGGAGGAGAAGACATACCACTGCTCTCATTGTGAAAATACATTTTCCCAGTCAGAGGACCTGAAATCACATGAGAGAATAGAGAGGCTGTGTTCTGACTTATGTTTTTGATTGAGAAATTGTGTTTTTGTTCATTCTACATTAAATAATATTGTATGAATGAAATCATACTGAAAAATAGGTCTACATGTTTTTCCAGCTCAAGACATGATCATGTCGAAAAAAATCGGATTAAAAG
Organism: Salmo salar; assembly: GCF_965601325.2. NCBI lineage: Eukaryota > Metazoa > Chordata > Actinopteri > Salmoniformes > Salmonidae > Salmo > Salmo salar. The sequence continues at coordinate 523,296 of NW_027675329.1, read as the reverse complement.
AGTAAAAAAAAAATGTTTGATTATGAACTTAAGATTGAATGCAAGTGTAAACCCCTAAATGTTGTTCACTATATCATTGGGATATTTCAAACATGTTAATTATTAAATAGATTGATATTAGTATTTCTTCATTCAGATTGTCATTGTAAATGCGTATTGGTTCTCAATTGACATATCTGATTAAATAAATGTGAAATAAAGTAAATGCCATATTATTTTTGGGAAGTCTATTTGGTTCTATGTTGGGACTATAAGAATATTTTGAAGATAAATACACAAGGCAGAGTACGAGAGAGACAGAGGACGAGAGGTCAGTACAGTACTAACAACCAATGGAAATAGTGTTTTTTCCTGTAATAGGGAGTTATTGATCAGTGGTTCAGCAACATGGGAGGATGTAGATGTACACTACCATTCAACAGTTTGGGGTCACTTAGAAATAACCTTGTTTTTAAAAGAAAGCCATTTTTTGTCCATTAAAATAACATCAAATTGATCTGAAATACAGTGTAGACATTGTTAATGTTGTAAATGACTATTGTAGCTGGAAACAGATGATTATTAATGGAATATCTACATAGGCGTACAGAGGCCCATTATCAGCAACCATCACTCCTGTGTTCCTATGGCACGTTGTGTTAGTTAATCCAAGTTTATCATTTTAAAAGGCTAATTGATCATTAGAAAACCCTTTTGCAATTATGTTAGCACAGCTGAAAACTGTTGTTATGATTAAAGAAGCAATAAAACTGGTCTGCTTTAGACTATTTGAGTATCTGGAGCATCAATGTAACCTCTCAAATTCATAGACAGGTGTCGCGTCTTTTTTACCCAAAAGTAGTTTTTTACCCGGAGACTGTAGTGCTACTTTCTCAAAATGAACATAAATGCTGTAGGGGGAGGGTTCTGGTGTTTTACCAGGAGACTGGGGCCGATCCCCATTTAGGAATGTATGTCTTGCTTACTCACACTCTGCATGTGTTGATACCTGGCTGAAAACCCTCACAGTTGTTGGCCAACAGATTTTGTCATGGAGTTTTCATTCAATAGGGTTTAGAGTACATTTCATCTTAAGCCATTCTTTTAAATACGGTAATACCTTTAATTAGAATGTTGTGCCTTTAAATACCTTTTCATTCTAATTTTGTTGACGGACTCAATAGAATACACGGAGTCAGAAACTAGGGATCAATTCAAGAAAGTCATCATTCGTCTCTGTTTCAACACCAACTGGTAGATTTAAAAATACTCTGATCTTATAGATTATTTAGGTACATTTTAGGGTTAGGAAAGTATGTATGAATCATAAAAACGATAGTCCTATAAATCTACCCTAATTCTTACTAATCATGGAAGTTTGATGACAACGGCCCAATCCTATATTTACATAAGTGTTCAGACCCTTAACTCAGTACTTTGTTGAAACACCTTTGGCAGCGATTACAGCCTTGAGTCTTCTTGGGTATGACACTAGAAGCTTGACACAACTGTATTTGGGTAGTTTCTTCCATTCTTCTCTGCAGATCCTCTCAAGCTCTGTCAGGTTGGATGGGGAGCATCGCTGCACAACTATTTTCAGGTCTCTCCAGAGATGTTTGATCGGGTTCAAGTCCAGGCTCTGGCTGGACCACTCAAGGACAACAGTGCAATAATATGTAACAACTTCACAACAAATACACACATCTAAAGTAAAGGAATGGAATTAAGAATATATAAATATTTGGACGAGCAATGTCAGAGTGGCATAGACTAAAATACAGTAGAATAGTATAGAATACAGTATATACATATGAGATGAGTAATACATAGACAGATACAGTAGAATATGATAGAATACAGTATATACATATGAGATGAGTAATACATAGACAGATACAGTAGAATAGTATAGAATACAGTATATACATATGAGATGAGTAATACAGTAGAATACAGATAGTAGAATAGGATAGAACCTAGTCTGTTCATTATATACTTCAACATTATGTATTGTTACACCATGTAGGAGCAGTATAGACCTAGTCTGTTCATTATATACATCTACATGATGTATTGTTACACCATGTAGGAGCAGTATAGACCTAGTCTGTTCATTATATACATCTACATGATGTATTGTTACACCATGTAGGAGCAGTATAGACCTAGTCTGTTCATTATATACATCTACATGATGTATTGTTACACCATGTAGGAGCAGTATAGACCTAGTCTGTTCATTATATACATCTACATGATGTATTGTTACACCAACACAAAAAAAGGAAATTATATTATTTTATACTAATACAATTGCTCAGAGAAAGAGATTTAGTTTCAAATGTAATTCTCAAAAGGTTGGGGTCTGAATTATTGCCACCCATGTTTTCAGTACTCCAGCACCCTCCCCTTGGGAGGATAACGACACTGAAATGTTTAATGAGATTAGAGAACACATTGGGTGGGATCTTAGACCATTCCTCCATACAGAATCTCTCCATGTCCTTGATTTATTTAGTCTGTCTTATGGACTGCCCTGTTCAATTCAAACCACAGATTTTCAATGGAGTTCAAGTCCGAAGACTGAGATGGCCATTAAAAATGTTGATTTTTGTGCCCAATTAACCATTTCTTTGTGGATATTGATGTGTCTTAATGGAAGATCCTCTTATGGCCAAGTTTCAGCCTCCTAGCAGAGAGGTAACCAGGTTTTGGGCTAAAATATCCTGGTAGTGGGTAAAGTTAATTTATTTATTTCATACAGTAATTTTTGCTCATCATTATCAAGGGTACCAATAACTAGGTGCTTATTTTGATATCTAGTTATTTGACTGAATCAGAAATACAGATGTGGAGTAGATGTAGAGTTTGTTTTAAATTCTCATAAAAAATCTGAACTAATCAAACACTTGTTGCTCTTTGTACTTGTTGATATAATATTCATATTTAATGGAGAGAAAAAAAACGTTTCCCTACTCCTTTATAATATTATAATTCAATGAAAGAATAAAAATAGTTTTCCCTCCTCAACTGCGTTTCCTCCCTCCAGACAGCAGATGGCGATATGTGTCTTTCAGGCGATGTTTCTAGTGTGACGTATAATCTAGTGGACGGAACGCTTCTTCAACAACTGCAGCCACCTCGGTAGCTCGCTAGCCGACAAAGTCGGAACATTCAAGTTCTTTAGACAATTTCGTGGTTTAATTGCCACTATGATTCAAACATACTTATGTGGAAACAACTAGCTACCCCATTTAATTTCATATTTACGTTGTAAGTCAACTCTCTGGCTGGTTAAGTTAGCATTAGCCTAGCTAGCTAACATCCCCGACCATGCGCTCACTAAGTTACTCTCCTCCTGCTAAAGAAGAGGTCTGCTGGACGGAGAAAGAGGGACTGTGGCAGAACGTTGTCGTGAAAGAGGAAGAGGAGGATGTTACATTACAAAGACAAGTAGAAGGTGAGGCTGTTACCGTGAAAGAAGAAGAGAAAGACGCTTTCAGAGTGAAAGACGAGGAGGAAGATGCCGTTTTTGGAGTGGAGGATGAAGTGAAAGAAGATGAAGACGTTTTTGGAATGAAGGATGAAGAGGGGGAGATTACTGTCACATTAGAGGAGGACGAAGAAGAGAAGACTGGAGATCTGATTAACATTAGTAAATACAGTGAGTACTATCTTATAAAACAGGGACATTGATCTGATTAACACCAGTAAATACAGTGAGTACTATCTTATAAAACAGGGACATTGATCTGATTAACACCAGTAAATACAGTGAGTACTATCTAATAAAACAGGGACCTTGATCTGATTAACACCAGTAAATACAGTGAGTACTATCTAATAAAACAGGGACCTTGATCTGATTAACACCAGTAAATACAGTGAGTACTATCTAATAAAACAGGGACACAAACTCTGCAGATGTTGAACTAATGTGTGATTTTTAAAAGGGCATTCTACACTCAAATATGTTTTTGTACTGTATGAATTGTTCACTTTTCCTGTTGAAAAGTGATATAAATACAGTAAAGTATAAACACACTAATGGGAAACAAATAAATGTTTTGAGCAAAATAGTGTTTTTTTAACAACTGCAAACTAGAAGGAGTGAGTGATGTCATAGTAAGGCCTTCAAGGAGTTGGCTTGATGGGAAGTTGTGATGTCATCCAATAGGAGACTGATATTCATGTGAATATTCATTATTCTTTTTTAAATCCTTCATGTTCTGTCAAGTTGGTTGTTGATCATTGCTAGAAAGCCATTTTCAAGTCTTGCTATAGATTTTAAAGACGATTTAAGTCCAAACTGTAACTAGGCCACTCAGGAACATTCAATGTCATCTTGGTAAGCTCCTCCAGTGTAGATTTGGCCTTGTGGTTTAGGTTATTGTCCTGTTAGGAAAGTTGTTTGTATTCAGATCTCTGAAATGCTCTCTAACTACGTAACACTTAGTGTCTCCTTATGTTACGCTGGAAAAACAGTTTTCATGGATACAGAAATCCTAAATCATTTCAGAGTTTGCTAATCCAATGGTTCTAACCAAGAGTGACCTTAACTTTATTGACAACTCCCAAATGGATACTGTCATTAATGTGGTTCTTCAATAATTACACATAATACATAATACTTTAGCTGTTTAGTTACAGTCACATGTTCAACTATCATCAGCTGATCCAGGAAATCATTTTCTGAATGACAGTCACATGACAAACATGACGACATGCAACAACAACCAAAGTGCTTCTTCATTCATTACTCTGGTAAAGACAGTTATGCCGTGCTCCACGTTGGATCCAACATCCCTAACAAATTGATGTTTATAGTGTGTTATTGTCTGCTTGATTTACTGTAGGGTCTCGTTAGTCTGTTTGTGCACAGAGATATGCTCCACGTTGGATCCAACATTCCTACTTTGGTCATAATGTGTAGAGAACTGTTCCTTGATGGATAGGATATTGTACAACACACAGAGCTATTTTCCTATATTCAGGACATTTAGAATGACAACACATTACAGAGTAGCCTAGTGGGATTATTCACAAAATTATTTGGTGATCAGGTTATGAAATGTCATGACAAAGACATTTTAATTTCCATGTTTCACCTGAAATATTAAATGATTTATAGTCCTACGTCTATGTTGTTGTTAGATAAAGTTATGGGTCCTACAGTAGGTCTATGTTATTGTTAGGTGAAGTTATGGGCCAATTTGTTAAACACTTAGTGTACAAACCCTTATTGTCAGGCTGATGGAAAAGCTAGCCAAAGAGCATTTAACTGGTTGAAGTGTTTAACTATAAATCAGTTGATTTGCGACAATAACACAAACATATTAAGCAGGAGATTCAAACGAGCCTTACAATTATAATCCAAAAGTAATGTGAAATGTACTCATCATCAACCTGTAAATGGAGGCTATTTTTGCTGTCAGCCTATGAGAACTCCCCTGAGTTTCCCCCACGGTGGTGAATTAGTGAGTAGACACAGAGCTTAATGTGACTTTACTTGAGTAGCACTCCTGATCTTGCGCTGTAATATTCAGAATACATTGTGAAAAACTAAAATCTTAGCTCACCATTTTTGCTCCAGGCAGATATACTACATCCATAACTAGTGGTTTCCTCATTAGCAGATATACTATATCCATAACTAGTGGTTTCCTCATTACCAGATATACTACATCCATAACTAGTGGTTTCCTCATTACCAGATATACTACATCCATAACTAGTGGTTTCCTCATTAGCAGATATACTACATCCATAACTAGTGGTTTCCTCATTACCAGATATACTACATCCATAACTAGTGGTTTCCTCATTACCAGATATACTACATCCATAACTAGTGGTTTCCTCATTACCAGATATACTACATCCATAACTAGTGGTTTCCTCATTAGCAGATATACTACATCCATAACTAGTGGTTTCCTCATTAGCAGATATACTACATCCATAACTAGTGGTTTCCTCATTACCAGATATACTACATCCATAACTAGTGGTTTCCTCATTAGCAGATATACTACATCCATAACTAGTGGTTTCCTCATTAGCAGATATACTACATCCATAACTAGTGGTTTCCTCATTAGCAGATATACTACATCCATAACTAGTGGTTTCCTCATTACCAGATATACTACATCCATAACTAGTGGTTTCCTCATTACCAGATATACTACATCCATAACTAGTGGTTTCCTCATTACCAGATATACTACATCCATAACTAGTGGTTTCCTGTTACGTGAATTAAGTTATCAATGTTCTTAAACCGAACTTCAATTAAACTACTCAGTCTGCCCCCCCCAGAGTGTGTTAGATTCTGGTTGAATGAAGCAGACGGATAGCCAGCCTACAAGGGTTTAAACGTTAATTTATGAGAGCTCTGAAAATCCTTACAATGTACTAAGCCTTTTATATTAACACACACACCAGTACAGAACTCCAGAACGACAGGGTGTTGTCCAGGGTCATGCCAAGGTTCTTAGCACTCTGGGAGGAGGACACAAGGGAGTTGTCAACCGTGATGGTGAGATCATGGAACGGGCAGTCCTTCCCCGGGAGGAAGAGCAGCTCCGTCTTGCCGAGGTTCAGCTTGAGGTGGTGATCTGTCATCCACACTGATATGTCTGCCAGACATGCAGAGATGCGATTCGCCACCTGGTTATCAGAAGGGGGAAATGAGAAGATTAATTGTGTGTCGTCTGCATAGCAATGATAGGAGAGACCATGTGAGGATATGACAGAGCCAAGTTACTTGGTGTATAGTGAGAATAGGAGAGGGCCTAGAACAGAGCCCTGGGGGACACCAGTGGTGAGAGCACGTGGTGCGGAGACAGATTCTCGCCACGCCACCTGGTAGGAGCGACCTGTCAGGTAGGACGCAATCCAAGCGTGGGCCGCGCCGGAGATGCCCAGCTCGGAGAGGGTGGAGAGGAGGATCTGATGGTTCACATTATCAAAGGCAGCAGATAGGTCTAGAAGGATGAGAGCAGAGGAGAGAGAGTTAGCTTTAGCAGTGCGGAGAGCCTCCGTGACACAGAGAAGAGCAGTCTCAGTTGAATGCCCAGTCTTGAAACCTGACTGATTAGGATCAAGAAGGTCATTCTGAGAGAGATAGCTGGCCAAGGACGGCACGTTCAAGAGTTTTGGAGAGAAAAGAAAGAAGGGATACTGGTCTGTAGTTGTTGACATCGGAGGGATCGAGTGTAGGTTTTTTCAGAAGGGGTGCAACTCTCGCTCTCTTGAAGACGGAAGGGACGTAGCCAGCGGTCAAGGATGAGTTGATGAGCGAGGTGAGGTAGTGGAGAAGGTCTCCGGAAATGGTCTGGAGAAGAGAGGAGGGGATAGGGTCAAGTGGGCAGGTTGTTGGGCGGCCGGCCGTCACAAGACGCGAGATTTCATCTGGAGAGAGAGGGGAGAAAGAGGTCAAAGCACAGGGTAGGGCAGTGTGAGCAGGACCAACGGTGTCGTTTGACTTAGCAAACGAGGATCGGATGTCATCAACCTTCTTTTCAAAATGGTTGACGAAGTCATCCGCAGAGAGGGAGTGGGGGGGGGGGGGGAGGGGGAGGAGGATTCAGGAGGGAGGAGAAGGTAGCAAAGAGCTTCCTAGGGTTAGAGGCAGATGCTTGGAATTTAGAGTGGTAGAAAGTGGCTTTAGCAGCAGAGACAGAAGAGGAAAATGTAGAGAGGAGGGAGTGAAAGGATGCCAGGTCCGCAGGGAGGCGAGTTTTCCTCCATTTCCGCTCGGCTGCCCGGAGCCCTGTTCTGTGAGCTCGCAGTGAGTCGTCGAGCCATGGAGCAGGAGGGGAGGACCGAGCCGGCCTGGAGGATTAGGGGACAGAGAAAATCAAAGGATGCAGAAAGGGAGGAGAGGAGGGTTGAGGAGGCAGAATCAGGAGATAGGTTGGAGAAGGTTTGAGCAGAGGGAAGAGATGATAGGATGGAAGAGGAGAGAGTAGCGGGAGAGGGAGAGCGAAGGTTGGGACGGCGCAATACCATCCGAGTAGGGGCAGAGTGAGAAGTGTTGGATGAGAGCGAGAGGGAAAAGGATACAAGGTAGTGGTCGGAGACTTGGAGGGGAGTTGCAATGAGATTAGTGGAAGAACAGCATCTAGTAAAGATGAGGTCAAGCGTATTGCCTGCCTTGTGAGTAGGGGGGGAAGGTGAGAGGGTGAGGTCAAAAGAGGAGAGGAGTGGAAAGAAGGAGGCAGAGAGGAATGAGTCAAAGGTAGACGTTGGGAGGTTAAAGTCACCCAGAACTGTGAGAGGTGAACCATCCTCAGGAAAGGAACTTATCAAGGCGTCAAGCTCATTGATGAACTCTCCAAGGGAACCTGGAGGGCGATAAATGATAAGGATGTTAAGCTTGAAAGGGCTGGTAACTGTGACAGCATGGAATTCAAATGAGGAGATAGACAGATGGGTCAGGGGAGAAAGAGAGAATGTCCACTTGGGAGAGATGAGGATTCCAGTGCCACCACCCCGCTGGCTCGATGCTCTAGGGGTATGCGTGAACACGTGGGCAGACGAGGAGAGAGCAGTAGGAGTCGCAGTGTTATCTGTGGTAATCCATGTTTCCGTCAGCGCCAGGAAGTCTAGGGACTGGAGGGTAGCATAGGCTGAGATGAACTCAGCCTTGTTGGCCGCAGACCGGCAGTTCCAGAGGCTGCCGGAGACCTGGAACTCCACGTGGGTCGTGCGCGCTGGGACCACCAGGTTAGAGTGGCAGCGGCCACGCGGTGTGAAGCGTTTGTATGGCCTGTGCAGAGGGGAGAGAACAGGGATAGACAGACACATAGTTGACAAGCTACAGAAGAGGCTACGCTAATGCAAAGGAGATTGGAATGACAAGTGGACTACACGTCTCGAATGTTCAGAAAGTTAAGCTTACGTTGCAAAAATCTTATTGACTAAAATGTTGAAAATGCTAGCTAACTAACACTAACACTACACTAATCAAGTCGTTCCGTTGTAATGTGATAGTTTCTACAGTGCTGCTAGTCGGTAGAGGTTGGCTATTATACAAAAGCAACTTTGTAGCTAGCTAACATAACACTAATCAAGACGTTCCTTTGTAATGTATTTAGTTTCTACAATGCTGCTCGTCGGTAATAGTTGGCTAGGTATGGAACAATGGCGTCGCGGGGGACGGAAATAGCTGGCTAGCTAACCTCGATAATTACTAAACTACACAATTATCAAGCTATGACAAAGACAACTATGTAGCTAGCTAGCTAACACTGCACTAGTCAAACCGTTCCGTTGTAATGTATTAGTATCTACAGCGCTGCTAATCGGTAACGGTTGTTTAGCTAGCAAACCCACTAGCTAGCAGTGGGTTTGATGACTAGGTGTGTTGACTAAGTCTGGAGTCAGGACAAGGCGTCGCGTCGCGGCTGGCTAGCTAACCTCGATAATTACTCTAAACTACACAATTATCTTTGATAGCTAAGAAAAATTGCTCAGATCAAACAAACCAAACCGTTGTAATGTAAAGAAGTGTAGTATTACCTGTGGAGCGAAGCGAAGTGCGACTGCTCGCTCCGGAGTGGAGCGAGCAGTCCATTACATTTCCTCATTACCAGATATACTACATCCATTACTATCGGTTTCCTCATTAGCAGGGAGGAGTTTCTGCAACCAAATTGTGTGTGCTTTGCCCTCGTGCCGCAATTGTCGCAAACACAGAAAGGGACCCAAATTGGAGACCAAAAGTCGTCTGGCACACTGCTTAGAGTTTCAACAACATGAATAACTTATTTATAGCCTACAATCATCGATGTTACTACTAATGTGAAAACAAGACAAAATATGACTATTGTTGCTATCTTGACTGTGTTTATTTTCAAATTTAACAGACGTCAATTGTTGTACAACTTCATGGGTACGCTCTGGGCATCACCCTTTACCTCAAATAAACAGTGGATTTTTGTTGTGGGCATTTAACTATCTGACGTTGTCATTCACACAGGAGAGAGAAGTGACTATCGTGGATCCTCTGGGGAGCCTCAACAACATCATGAAGCTGACGAGGCAGAGAAGAGTCTCTCCAGATCAGAACACCTCAATAAACACCTGCAGAGACCCACAGGGAAGAAATCTCACTGCTCCTCTGACTGTGGGAAAAGATTCAACTCTTCAGTAAAACTTAAAATACACCAGAGAACACACAAAGGAGAGAAATCTTATAGCTGTGATAAATGTGGGAAGAGTTGTACTACATCAAGCCAGCTGACTTTACACCAGAGAATACACACAGGAGAGAAATCTTATAGCTGTGATCAATGTGGGAAGAGTTTTGGTCACTCGAGCAATCTGACAGTACACCAGAGAATACACACAGGAGAGAAACCCTGTAGCTGTGATCAATGTGGGAAGAGTTTTACTACATCTGGCTCTCTGACTGTACACCAGAGAACACACACAGGAGAGAAACCTTATAGCTGTGGTCAATGTGGGAAGAGTTTTGTTCAATCTGGAGAGCTGACAGTGCACCAGAGAATACACACAGGAGAGAAACCTTATAGCTGTGATCAATGTGGGAAGAGTTTTACTACATCTAGATTTCTGACTGTACACCAGAGAATACACACAGGAGAGAAACCTTATAGCTGTGGTCAATGTGGGAAGAGTTTTGGTCAGTCTAGCCAGCTGACATTACACCAGAGAACACACACAGGAGAGAAACCTTATAGCTGTGGCCAATGTGGGAAGAGTTTTGGTCAGTCTAGCCAACTGACTCTACACCAGAGAATACACACAGGAGAGAAACCTTATAGCTGTGGTCAATGTGGGAAGAGTTTTGGTCAATCTAGCAATCTGACAGTGCACCAGAGAAGACACACAGGAGAGAAACCCTATAGCTGTGATCAATGTGGGAAGAGATACTGTCGTAAAATATCTCTGATCAAACATCAGAAAATACATACATGAAGGATTTGTTTCATGATATCAATGAATTAATGTCACAATATAGAATGTTTTAACATTGTAGTAGGAGTATTTTAATGATGTCAATGTAGAACACTAAACGTTTGTCCCCTGTTCTATTGATTTCAACATGATATGGATATTAGCCTCAGGGGGAAAATCCAGGCTCTGAAATGGAAGAGTACTATTTATGAGATTTAACAAAAAGTGATTAACACAAAAAGGGTTGTGTTACACTTACCATGTTGGTTACCCACTGGAATCAAAATGTTTAGGTTTTCAATATATCCCAAACTTCTTCTGCATATTGGTTATTGATTTGGACACGTTGCAACTGTGTTTTGACATTGCACTATTCTCATTTAGCAAAATGGAATTGAAAAGACGTTGAAAATAAGACTAAAAGTCCAATATATGTTCGGTTGTAGTTGAAAAGATGTCGTTTTTTTCAATGACTTGAAAACAACTTAATTTCAACATACTTGCAGCCTATACACCTATAATCAATTTTATTAACAATCTTACATCACTCCAGTATTTATTTACAACATTCAAGTGCTAATTGTCTTTATTCCACTACTGAAGAAGAATGACTCAAATCACCTCATATTTCAAACATCCAGCCTGACAAAATATACATTTTTTATCATTCCATGTCTCACCATTAAGTTAATTATTGCCAATACATATTAACAAAGGGGTGTATATTTGGTTTTGATATTTCATATTTACAATTATGTAACATTTAGTAATCATAGTTATTCATGCAACCAACTGACAATTTTTGGTACAATTATATTGGAATTGTTGCCCTGCTTTTAGAATATCAGGGTTCATTCTCAGATGTGCCAAACCAAATGTACTAGAGCATGACATTGGGGACTGGACCCCGATCCAACAACATGCCTATCTAGTGAACCCTGAAAAGAGAGAGAAGCTCTGCAGTGAGGTGGAAAGTTACTACGGATATTGCAGGAGTTTCCTCTTGAAATCAGACATGTCGTGGTAAGGACAACTTGGTTGCTGATTATCTCAAGGGTTGGCAGTCAAAAAGATGTGTTTTGCGTTTAGCCATTTAACCAGTGAGTTGCCATGGATCACAATTTATTTTGACACGTTTTTCTGTGTTGGAGATGAGTTTTATCTCTTATTCTTTTCCGTATTGAAAGTGCGCTGTTGGTTAGGGGCTCGTAAGTAAGCTTTCCAGTGTTGTATCCGGCGCATGTGACTATTACAATTTGATTTGAGTTTTGTTTGGGCTCGTTCTAGAAGCTAGTGAGGTTTAGGAAGACAAGAGTTCTAGAAGCTAGTGAGTTTTAGGAAGACGAGAGTTCTAGAAGCTAGTGAGTTTTAGGAAGACGAGAGTTCTAGAAGCTAGTGAGTTTTAGGAAGACAAGAGTTCTAGAAGCTAGTGAGTTTTAGGAAGACGAGAGTTCTAGAAGCTAGTGAGTTTTAGGAAGACGAGAGGTCTAGAAGCTAGTGGGATTTAGGATTCTATGGAAAGAAAAAGGAGAAACAAATAATACTATTGTAAATTATTATTTAGAAATATGTGTTTTTTCTTGTTTTTAATTGTTGACAGCCAGTAGACACCATGTTTATATTGTAGAAGGTGAAGCATTGTAGATGATTATGTGAAATGGAAGTTGTAGTGATACTCTGAATGAAAAGCCAACTGACATGCTTCAACACCTGCATTGCTTGCTATTTGGGGTTTTAGGCTGGGTTTCTGTACAGCACTTTGTGACATCAGCTGATGTAAGAAGGGCTTTATAAATACATTTGATTTATTGATTGTACAACTGAAATGTGTCTTGGGTGCACTGGTTAGCACGTCTAGCCCGTTAGCACGTCTAGCTCGTTAGCACGTCTAGTTCCGTCAGCACGTCTAGCTGGTTAGCACGTCTAGCTCGTTAGCATGTATAGCACGTCTAGTTCCGTCAGCACGTCAGCACGTCTAGCTCGTTAGCACGTCTAGTTCCGTCAGCACGTCTAGCTGGTTAGCACGTCTAGCTCGTTAGCACGTCTAGCTCGTTAGCACGTGTAGCTCGTTAGCACGTAGGACGCACTGATTGGTGTCACCTCGTTAGTCAGTATGTGTTACACCTGTGCTGGCTTGTCCATCTCGTTAGTGGGAAGGTGTTTCACCTGAGCTGGTCCAGGTTCTATTTAAGAGTGTCTGGCCCAGTGCTCCAGTTGTCTTGATACATGTGGAGAGTCAACACCTTTAGTTGCTCCACCTTTTTGGTTTACTTCCTGTCTTTAAGTTTGGTGTGGGTTTTTCTTTTGTTTTCCTCTTCATGGGCAGATTTAGTGGGTCTCATGGTGGGTGTCTTTTAGGTCCCAGTTGTTGTTACTAGTCAACTTCCAGTGGACACCCCCATAGTGTCTATCAGAGCCCCTCCTAAAACCCCACCTGTTTAGTTGTGGTTGTTGTCAGTGAGTCTTTGTTAGTTCCTCTTCTGTTTGAGAAACATTTTAGATTTTTCTTGCTGGGAAATGTAACAACAAACAATGTAGTAAAACAAGCTGATATTTTGGGTTGGATGTTGCATCCAATTAATATTTTAATCAATGGCATTTCATCCTCTTATGTTTGTGTACTAAGTATTTGTTTTTTCCTGTGAAGACATTGTGTTGCATCATGTCATATCAGAGACCCTCCTAAAGAACACACTTATATTTTGGGTTGGATATTGCATCCAAGGAATATTTTAATCAATGGCATTTCCTTAGAATGCTCATTAGTCTTTCAGTTGTTTCGTCTTCTGTTTGTTGTGTACTAAATATTTGTTTATTTTCATTGTCTTTTATTTGTTTTTTCCTGTGAAGCCATTGTGTTGCATCCATGTCTGAAATGTGCTGTATAAATAAAGCTTGATTTGATTTCAACAAATTAACCCAATGACTGACCAATCAACAGACTCTTGGTCCATCTTAGTATGAAAAACCGTATCAATCCCACTTTTCCAGCCTGCTGAAGGCGTGGTGGAGTGGTAAACACCACCCCCGGCTCTACCAGGGGCTTGAGGTGGTCTCCCACAGCTCTGCTTATGTCATGTTCTGTGGCCTTGCTGTTCCATTTATTGACTGCCCCTGCAACACAGAAACACATTTAGTCATATTATATAAAACACTCAAAGTAATGGATATGGAGCATCTATGGCCTCAGTTACACCTGGCACCTAAATGCGACTTTTGTCTTCCGATCACTCTAAGCTGCATTAGGTTCAGATCTACCAGGATGGGCCTTTGACAGTCTGGACGCAGTCAGGCCACTGAATATGCATCATCAATGTAAAGAGATGGGCTGAATGAGTGGGGAAAGGTACATTTTACACAAATTACCTTCATAATAAATCAAATGTTATTTGTCACATACAGGTGTTCAGAAGATGTTATTGCGGGTGTAGCGAAATGCTTGTGTTCCTAGCTCCAACAGTGCAGCAATATCTAACAACTTCACAACAAATACCTAATACACACAAATGTAAGTAATGGAATAAGAATATATAAATATATGGACGAGTGATGTCAGAGCAGCATAGACAGATACAGTAGATAGTATAGAATACAGTATATACATATGAGATGAGTAATACATAGACTAAGATACAGTAGAATAGTATAGAATACAGTATAGACATATGAGATGAGTAATACATAGACTAAGATACAGTAGAATAGTATAGAATACAGTATATACATATGAGATGAGTAATACATAGACTAAGATACAGTAGAATACAGTATATACATATGAGATGAGTAATACATAGACTAAGATACAGTAGAATACAGTATATACATATGAGATGAGTAATACATAGACTAAGATACAGTAGAATACAGTATATACATATGAGATGAGTAATACATAGACTAAGATACAGTAGAATACAGTATATACATATGAGATGAGTAATACAGTAGAATAGTATCGAATACAGTATATACATATGAGTGATACAGTAGAATACAGTATATACATATGAGATGAGTAATACATAGACATGGTTGTCTCATCGCTGAAACTCCCCAACGGCTCAGGAGGTGGAGTCATGCGTCCTCTGAAACATGACCCGCCAAACCGCGCTTCTTAACACCTGCCCGCTTAACCCGGAAGCCAGCTGCACCAATGTGTAACTCTTCAGCTAGCAAAGTATGTTGTCCTTGGCGCCGTAATTTGGCAATATAAAACTGTGGTAAAGTTACATAAAGTGCTGTTACGCAACTATAGGTTTTGTTACAATGTGAACAATTATAAAGATTTATGTTAACAACTTTCACCAAGCTCGCTAATTAGGGTACCTATTGTAACTTGGGAGTATTTGGGACCGTGTTTGAGTGAGTTGCTATGTGCTCACGCAGGTGCCCGAGGGCTGTGACTGCACCGAGGGCTAACATATTGTGTGTTGTCTCTTCGTGTGCAGGTATGTCTTTTATTTTGTTCCGAATATGTTGTATATCATTTTAATTGTATAGTGTGCTGTTGGGCACTGAATGTATGCATGCAGTTCCCGCTCTTTTGGCCGGACCTTCAGCTAGCAAGGTGCCCGAGAGCTGTGACTGCACCGAGGGTTAACATATTGTGTGTTGTCTCTTCGTGTGCAGGACCAATAAACATGATTCAACCATCATAAAAGTACACAACGCAGAACGAACCACGCTACAAACCGGTTTGCGCGGTTCGTTCTGCGTTGTGTACTTTTAATCAGGACACTGCCACAACTGGAATTATGATGGTTGAATCATGTTTATTGGTCCTGCACACGAAGAGACAACACACAATATGTTAGCCCTCGGTGCAGTCACAGCTCTCGGGCACCTTGCTAGCTGAAGGTCCGGCAAAAGAGAACGATAAAAGTAAGTACGGATAACCCGCGATGGACCAAACCAAAATATACAAACTTTTACAATTAGGTGTATTTACAATATAGATATCAAAAAATGTTTGTACACCGAAAAATAACATTAACTATGCTGCTGTAATTAAATAAAGAAAACACATAGAATTATTATTATTGTTATTAACTTATTAACATCCCCTCTTGACCTGGCCTACTTGAACTGTCCTTGCGTGCAACTTGGTGCATAATCTAGGGGAACAACATCACTCTACTACATTCACCCCCACTGTTTTACACTAGATTATAGGCACAAAACAAAACACATTACCTCGAAGGTAACAAAGCAAAGAAAGAAAAAAAAATTCACACCCACAGAGCGACGGAGTAACCCAGTGTAGTCCCTTAAATCTAGACCCACAAATGGTCGATCAGCTGGAAAGCTATCCCGCGAAGGATTAGGAAAAATAAGAGGTAGCTAATCCCTTATTCAACCGTATACAAAAAAATGCCAAATACATTTTATGCTGATGAACTACACACAAAGTTACATGAATTGTCAAAATTTTTAGACCAACCCACAAATCACTCTAAGACCCAGTTAGATTACCATATACACCCCAAAAAATGAAAAGGTAGGCAATATCCTACCGTCACTGAGAAACCAAGAACGGTTTCATTTCCTGTGTAGACATAGTTTGGATTAACCTATTCACTGGCTTAATAAATCTACCTAGTCTAGTCCGAACACCCTCACCCAAAAACCTAGCAGGAATGTCACGGACAGCACTAACCGTGCTCAGAGGTCTAACCTCAGGTTGGGGAATACTACAACTCGGCCTATCCGGAGCTAGCACACTTTCAGTTACAGACTCAACACTAGTAGTGTCAGACGACTGATCAGAATCCTGGTAGATTGCCACAGACCACACTGACAAAGCATCTTCAACTAAGTTAACAACATCTGTCACAGCACCATCCCCACTGAATGGAGTTTCGCCATCAGAACTCTTGTAGGCTTTGGGGATCTCTCTCTGGTCCACTTCTACTGAGCACACCTCACTGAAGGGGACGTCATATGGCCTTTCCACTTCACTTCCATCAACTGGGACTTCACCATCCTCTTGGAATATCCTCCCAGAAGACTCAGGAAGGCTTGCTACCCAGTGAACAGTCCTTGCGTCACTCCCATCCATTTTGCTGGACGTTGCAGACATCCCAGAGAACACGTCACCACCCGATAGATATCCGTGACTCTCAGGTTCCTCCCAAGAAGGCAAAGGCAGAAAGTTGACTGGCATAATCAGGTTCCTATGCACCGTCTTGATGCGTCCAGTGGTAGGGTGCTGTATACGATATGTGTTCAGTGAGCTGTTCTTCGCAACAACTATGTACACCGCACTGTCCCAGCGATCAGCCAGTTTCTTCTTGCACCTCTCTCCCTTGTTAGCAAGTAGAACTCTGTCTCCCTTCTCTACCGAATGACCCTTCGACCGTCTGTTGTAGGCCTCAGCTTGTCTCTTTTGTTGCTTACTAGCATGCTGCTGAGCCAATGTCATGGCTTCTCTCAGATCCTCACCCAAAGACTGGACATACTTATCCACATCGACCGTGTCCCCATCCAACAGCACACTTTCAAACATAACATCTACTGGCAACCTAGGGGTGCGTCCAAACATCAAGAAGAAGGGCGGAAACCCAGTAGTCTCGTGAACAGTGCTGTTATAGGAGAATGTCAATGTGTTCAACATCTGAGGCCATTTAGCCTTGGACCTAGCTGGCAGAGCTCTAATCATCCCACCCAGCGTGCGATTTAGACGTTCTGCTTGACCGTTCCCCATGGGATGATAAGGTGTGGTGTGGGACTTTCCAACACCAGAGAACTGAAGTAATTCTGCAATAAGTGAACTTTCAAAGTTAGCACCCCTGTCAGAATGGATACAATCAGCGAACCCATAAACGCAGAAGAAATTATTCCAGAGAACACGAGCCACAGTCTTAGCAGACTGGTTTGGACACGGATACACACATGCCAGCTTAGTAAAGTGATCAGTCACTACTAACACATCAATAGACTTGTTGTTTGAATCTTCTGCAGTCCAGAAATCAATACACACAAGTTCCAAAGGTGCCGTTGTCACAATGGAGACAAGTGGAGCTCTTGCTTCAGGCTCAGGTGCTTTACTCAACACGCATCTCTTACAGTGGGCCACGTATTCCTTGACATCCTTTTCCATAGAGTCCCAGTAAAACCGCTGTCTCGTAAGCCACAATGTGCGCTGCTGACCCTGATGACCAGCGTCATCATGAACTCCCTTCAACACAAGGCCTCTCAAAGACACAGGTACAACATACTGGAATATTTTCTTCTTACTCACTGGGTGTTTTGAGACACGATACAGAATCCCTAACCGCGTGGTGAGTTTTCCCCACTGTCTTAGAGTATAAACTGTTTCATTAGCTTCAAGGACTCGCTCTCTCCTAGATGGGCGCCGGCCTCTATCTACAAAGAACATGACTCTGCTGATGACAGGATCCAGTGACTGGTTATCATACAGCTCCTTGTGTGTAAAGACAGGTAAAGGGCTCTGACCCATGGACATCAACTTCTCAAGGTGCTGCGCATGTGAAATGGCCCTCACCGTGGCACCATCATCCCATCGGCGGTGAGCATGGAGGACAGCAGACACCTCTTCACAGGAAACCAACCCACTGACATCGTCTCCAGCTCTACTTAACTCACTCCCAGGAGCCATAGACGTTCCACAGCCAGCCTCGGGCTGTTCACAGGAGAGGCGGAACATGTCTTGAACATCATCCACTCGAAGACCTCTGGCTTCCTCCAGCAGGACATCATATGGAATTCTTGTCAGTCGGTGCAGAACTGTGGAGCGGACAAATGGCTCTCTGCTCAAAGCATCAGCAACGACATTCTTGGGACCCGGTATGTACTGGATATCAAAGTCAAAGGGTGCCAGCTTTGCGACCCATCTCTGGTCACATGCATCAAGTCTCGGCTTTGTAAGAATATATTTGAGTGGATTGTTGTCGGTCCACACAGTAAACTTATGCCCTCGCAGGCAATGGCTGAATTTATCATGAATGGCCCATTTCATGGCTAGAAATTCCAGCCGGTGAGCAGGATACTTGGATTGTGCATGATTAAGAGATTTACTAGCAAAAGCTATTGGCCTGGCTATTGCCGTCCCATCTTGCACTTGGGATAGTACAGCTCCCAAACCACTAGTAGATGCATCCACAGAAAGTAAAAATGGCTGAGAAAAATCTGGATGAGCCAGCAGTGCCTGGTCAACTAGTGCTGATTTCAAAGCTTCAAAAGCGAGTTGACATTCGGCAGTCCAGTCTGCAGCAGTGAGCCTGCGAGAGGGACCAGGCCTCCTCCTCCTCCAGGCCTCCTCCTCCTGTTTCAGCTAACCTGTAGTTAGCTGAAACAATGGCCTAGCAACCATGTAACAATTCTCAATGTAGTGTTGATAGAGTGACACCATCAGCTTCCATCATCTCGCTCTCAGTCACGTTCAAAATAGTTTGAACTTTAGCAGGGTCAGTGGCTACACCCTCCTGAGAAATGATGTGACCCAAAAACTTAACAGACCTCCTCAAAAACTTGCACTTAGACGGAGACAGTTTAAGATTGTGCTCCTGCAACCGCTGAAAAACCATCTCAAATCTCTGCAGACTCTCTTCCTCAGTCTTAGCAAAAACCATCAGATCATCCAAATAACAAAGGAGACTTAGAAAGTTTTGGTCACCAAAGATGGTCAGCATCATTCTCATGAACGTAGCCGGGCTGTTGCAGAGGCCCTGAGGCAACCGATTGTACTCATGCAGGCCTAAAGGAGAGGAAAGGCAGTGTATTTCTTATCCTCTTCATGCAGTGGCACGTTATAATACCCTGACGTCAAGTCCATTGTGCTGAAGAAGGCATTACCTCCCAGCGCGGCCAGTACATCAGCCTGATGAGGCAGGGGATGAGCGTCCTTTACAGTGCGGGCATTTAACCACCTAAAGTCAGTACATAGGCGCAAGTCCCCATTCTTTTTCCATACCAGCACCAATGGTGAGGCATACTCACTGCTGGATTTTCTGACGATTTCCTTTTCCTCCATATCATCCAGTGTTTCCCTGAGTTTTTGGTAATGAGCTGGAGAAAGCCTACGATAAGGTAATCGAAATGGGCGGTCATCAGTCAGCCGTATGCGATGGCAGAACCCCTTTGCCTCACCACAATCTAGGCTATGTCTAGAGAACACTGTCATACTTCCCAATTAAATTGACAAGTTTATCCTTCCAGAACTGTGAAACTGGACACTCCTCAACAGACAGGCCTTGAAGTCCAAGATTTCTCAGTGTACTGTTGCCATGAACTACACTGCCACTAACTGAACTCTTAGCTGTCAGACTGCCGTGTGAGCTGTCACATTGAACTTTAGCCACGTTCTGTAAGCTGCTTGCTGCTTGACATCATCAAAATCCTCTAATGCAATGCAAGGATACACATCCGCCACTTTAGCATTTCGTCTCAGGGTAACTGGTGATGTTGTTGGATTCACTATCTTCACAGGTAGCCATCCATCCCCCCACAGAGGCGTAACTACTCTCCCCACTAGTATGTGTCGATTCACACAACGAGATGACAACAGTACTGCCCACAGAGAGTTTTGTCTTTGGGGGTAGGCGGCCCCACACCAGATGCTCACTCATGGGTTGGAGCGTTACTGCTCTCTTCAACTTAATGGTGCCTACTTTATCTGGGATAGAGTCTCCTCTCCATCTCTCCAGATTTGACAGGAGACGCAGGAAGTGGCTGTCATCGCACTGGCTAGAGGAACCTGGTGTACCCACCACCCGCCAGTAGCTGTCATTTGATTTGAACTGTCTAATCAAAGACTTCAACACATTAGTGCCCACAATGAGTTCATCAACCTGCCCATCTACAATAAGCACTGGGACTACATAGCTGAAACCATAAAGCTGCATTTTTAAATCACACATGCCCACTGGGCTAGTTTGCTTCCCACCACAACCCACCAGGATGATGTCTGAAGGAGCTAGAAAGTTCCCCTCTACCACTCCTGCCTCCCTCAACCGAGGTACAATATCTGCGCGCAGAGTAGTAGCCATGGACCCACTATCTAACATCCCCTTCAGCTCAACTTTATCCTGTACTGGCACAGAGGTGTAAAACAAACTGTCATTCTGAGTAATTCTCATTGTGTTCTGAAAAATGACTGTGTTGTTCTTGGGTACTGACTCACAAAAGTAAGAATAAACAGATTGGATATCATCATCAGTGGAGGAAAAACAAGACTGCACCACATTGCCCTCCTCAGAATGGAGGCATTCTAGTTTTCCTGAGACCTGCCAGTCTGTCCACATCCAGGGCTCTGTCGCTGCCCAGCCTCACTACAGTCAAAGCTCATGTGGCCCGGAGAGAAGCACTTGAAGCACAGCTGGTACTGACAGTGAGCTTTGGTCCAGTGATTAGTGCTTCCACAGACGGCGCACTCACGCTGACGTTTGTGGAACTGTTTACGGGGCCCTCTGTTCACAGACTGAGTATTGCTGACCAGAGCCTTCTCTAACAAAGTCAAAACCTTCTCTAATGTCTCACCCTCAGATATAGATGGTGCCTGGTCTGGTTCACGGCCACATTGAGAAAAGGATGACACCTTAGGTCTGTTCACAGGACCCACTCCCTCCTGGGGGGAGTCAAAGACGGCAGCCACCTGCTGTGAAAGTTGTGTTCTACATGCTTTACATTTGACATGTTTGAACGAACGTAAATATATTTTTTCCCCTCGTTCATGAAGTGAAGTCCGGCGGGCTTAGATCATGTGCTAACAAGACGGAGATTTTTGGACATAAATGATGAGCTTTTTTGAAGAAAACTACATTCGTTATGGACCTGTGATACCTGGAAGTGACATCTGATGAAGAGAATCAAAGGTAATGGATTATTTACATAGTATTTTCGATTTTAGATCTCCCCAACATGACGTCTAGTCTGTATCGCAACGTGTATTTTTCTGGGCGCAGTGCTCAGATTATTGCAAAGTGTGATTTCCCAGTAAGGTTATTTTTAAATCTGGCAAGTTGATTGCGTTCAAGAGATGTAAATCTATAATTCTTTAAATGACAATATAATATTTTACCAATGTTTTCTAATTTTAATTATTTAATTTGTGATGCTGACTTGACTGCCGGTTATTGGAGGGAAACGATTTCCTCAACATCAATGCCATAGTAAAACGCTGTTTTTGGATATAAATATGAACTTGATAGAACTAAAAATGCATGCATTGTCTAACATAATGTCCTAGGAGTGTCATCTGATGGAGATTGTAAAAGGTTAGTGCATCATTTTAGCTGGTTTTATGGTTTTGGTGACCCTGTCTTTGACTTGACAAAACATTACACACAACTCTTGTAAATGTACTGTCCTAACATACTCTAAATTTATGCTTTCACCGTAAAACCTTTTTGAAATCGTAAAACGTGGTTAGATTAAGGAGATGTTTATCTTTCAAAGGGTGTAAAATAGTTGTATGTTTGAAAAATTTGAATTTTGACATTTATTTGGATTCAAATTTGCCGCTCTTGAAATGCACCTGCTGTTGATGGAGTGCAGCCCATAGAGGTTAAAACATTCTACATTGTAATTCATTGATATCATGAAACAACTCCTTCATGTATGTACTTCTATCAGATTATCTCTAGTCACAGCTATAAGATTTCTCTCCTGTGTGTATTCTCTGGTGCACTGTCAGATCTGTAGATTTTACAAAACTCTTTCTACATTGAGTACAACTATAAGGTTTCTCTCCTGTGTGTGTTCTCTGGTGTAGAGTCAGATGGCCAGATTGACCAAAACTCTTCCCACATTGATCACAGCTATAAGGTTTCTCTCCTGTGTGTATTCTCTGGTGTTGAGTCAGACTGCAAAATCGACCAAAACTCTTCCCACATTGACCACAGCTATAAGGTTTCTCTCCTGTGTGTGTTCTCTGATGAATTTTAATGCCTGATGAGGAAGTAAATCTCTTCCCACAGTCAGAGCAGCAGTGAGTTCTCTTCCCTGTGCATCTCTGCAGGTGTTTATTGAGGTGTTCTGATCTGCAGAGACTCTTCTCTGCCTCGTTAGCATCATGAGGTTGTTGAGGCTCCCCAGAGGATCCACGATAGTCCTGTCTCTCTCCTGTGTGAATGACAAAGTCAGACAGATGATTAAAAGGCCCACAACAGCGGTAATCCACTGTAAAAGGTGATGCCAACAGCGTAGCCATGATGTTATACAACAATTGATATCTGTAATGAATGTTAAAATTATTTGACAATTGTCTTAACCTGTTATGGCTAGGGGGCAGTATTTTCACGGCTGGATAAAAAACGTACCCGATTTAATCTGGTTACCACTCCTACCCAGTAACTAGAATATGCATATACTTATTACATATGGATAGAAAACACCCTAAAGTTTCTAAAACTGTTTGAATGGTGTCTGTGAGTATAACAGAACTCATTTGGCAGGCAAAAAACTGAGAAGGTTTCATGCAGGAAGTGGCCTGTCTGACAAGGTGTCGTTCTTCTTGTCTCTGTTTATTGAAGAGTGAGGATCTTAGCTGTCCCGTGACACTTCCTACGGCTGCCATAGGGTCGCAGAAGGCGGTAAAAAGCTGAATCGTGGCTTTGCAGGCTCTGGCTGAAAAAAAAGTAGCTCGTTTGGGTAGTGGCTGGTTACAGTACTGTGAGACTCAGGCTCGTGCCCGCGTCGACCGAAAGCTTTGTTTACTTTCCTCAGTTTAGCTAAATGGACATTCCCGGTCGGAATATTATCGCTTTTCTACGAGAAAAATGGCATAAAAATGGATTTTAAACAGCGGTTGACATGCTTCGAAGTACGGTAATGGAATATTTAGATTTTTTTTGTCACGAATTGCGCCATGCGTGCGACCCTTATTTACCCTTTCAGATAGTGTCTGGGACGCACGAACAAAACGCCGCTATTCGGATATAACGATGGATTATTTTGGACCAAACCAACATTTGTTATTGAAGTAGCAGTCCTGGGAGTGCATTCTGACGAAGACAACAAAAGGTAATCAAACTTTTATAATAGTAAAGCTGATATTGGTGAGCGCTAAACCTGCCGGGTGTCTAAATAGCTAGCCCGTGATGCCTGGGCTATGTACTTAGAATATTGCAAAATGTGCTTTCACCGACAAGCTATTTTAAAATCGGACATATCGAGTGCATAGAGGAGGTCTGTATCTATAATTCTTAAAATAATTGTTATGCTTTTTGTGAACGTTTATCGTGAGTAATTTAGTAAAATGTTAGCGAATTCCCCGGAAGTTTGCGGGGGGGGGGGGGGGGGGGTATGCTAGTTCTGAACATCACATGCTAATGTAAAAAGCTGTTTTTTGATATAAATATGAACTTGATTGAACAAAACATGCATGTATTGTATAACATAATGTCCTAGGGTTGTCATCTGATGAAGATCATCAAAGGTTAGTGCTGCATTTAGCTGTCTTCTGGGTTTTTGTGACATTATATGCTAGCTTGAAAAATGGGTGTCTGATTATTTCTGGCTTGGTACTCTGCTGACATAATCTAATGTTTTGCTTTCGTTGTAAAGCCTTTTTGAAATCGGACAGTGTGGTTAGATTAACGAGAGTCTTGTCTTTAAATAGCTGTAAAATAGTCATATGTTTGAGAAATTGAAGTAATAGGATTTTTAAGGTTTTGAAAATCGCGCCACAGGCTTCAAGTGGCTGTTACGTAGGTGGGACGAATTCGTCCCGCCTAGCCCATAGAGGTTATAATGAGCAAGAAGAGTCATATTTTGTCTTGTTTTCACATTAGTAGTAACATTGATGATTGTAGGCTAGAAATAAGATATTCATGTTGTTGAACCTCTAAGCAGTGTGCCAGACGACTTTTGGTCTCCAATATAGGCCCCTTTCTGTGTTTGCTAAAATTGCGGCACGAGGGCAATTTGATTGCAGAAACTCCTCCCTGCTAATGAGGAAACCGATAGTTATGGATGTACTATATCTGCCTGGAGCAAAAATGGTGAGCAAAGATTTTAGTTTTTCACAATGTATTCTGAAAGTGAATGGGGGTAACTGAGGGAAGTAACCTCCATTACCAGGTTGCTTATGAGTTCATTTCACACTACTTTAGATTATAATTGTAAGGCTCGTTTGAATGTAATGTTTAATATATTATTTGCTACAGTATTATAAGTTATGTGTAATTATTGAAGAACCGCGTTAATGACAGTATCCATTTGGGTGTTGTCAATAAAGTTAAGATTTCACCTTTGTTTAACCAGGAAGGCCAGTTGAGAACAAGTTCTCATTTACAACTGTGACCTGGCCAAGATAAAGCAAAGCAGTGCGACAAAAACAACAGAGTTACACGTGGGATAAACAAACGAACAGTCAATAACACAATAGAAAAATCTATATACAGTGTGTGCAAATGGAGTACGGAGGCAAGGCAATAAATAGACCATAGTAGTGAAGTAATTACAATTTAGCACTGGAGTGATAGATGTTCAAGTAGAAATACTGGTGTGCAAAAGAGCAAAAAAACGTAAATAAAAACATGGGGATGAGGTAGGCAGTTGGATGGGCTATTTACAGATGGGCTGTGTACAGCTGCAGCGATCGGTAAACTGCTCAGATAGCTGATGCTTGAAGTTAGTGAGGGAGATATAAGTCTCCAACTTCAGCGATTTTTGCAATTCGTTCCAGTCATTGGCAGCAGAGAACTGGAAGGAAATGCGGCCAAAGTAGGTGTTGGCTTTGGGGATGACCAGTGAGATATACCTCCTGGAGTGCGTGCTATGGGTGGGTGTTGCTATGGTGACCAGTGAGCTGAGTTAAGGCGGCCTAGCAAAGACTTATAGATGACCTGGAGCCACTGGGTTTGGCGACGAATATGTATACCAGGTCGATTAGAAAGGCCTGCTCGCAGAAGTGTTCTAGGGAGCATTTGACAGTGATGAGGGGTGGCCGTTTGACCGCAAACCCATAACGGATGCAGGCGATGAGGCAGTAATCGCTGAGATCCTGATTGAAAACAGCAGAGGTGTATTTGGAGGGCAAGTTGGTCAGGATAATATCTATGAGGGTACCCATGTTTACAGATTTAGGGGTTGTACCTGGTGGGTTCCTTGATAATTTGTGTGAGATTGAGGGCATCTAGCTTGAATTGTAGGACGGCCGGGGTGTTAACCTCACTAGGGTAGGGGGCACTGTTTTCACCTCCGGATGAAAAGCGTGCCAAAGTAAACTTGGTAGATTTGGATAGAAAACACTCTAAAGTTTCCAAAACTGTTAAAATAATGTCTGTGAGTATAACAGAACTGATATGACAGGCGAAAACCTGAGAAAAATACATCCAGGAAGTGGGATTTGTTGTTGTTGTAGTTTTCCATTGATTGCCTATACAGATTCCATTGACTTAGGTCTCAAATTGCACTTCCTATGGCTTTCACTAGATGTCAACAGTCTTTACAAATAGTTTCAGGCTTGCATCCTGAAAAATGAGAGTGTAAGACCACTCTGAATGAGTGGACCATTCAGTATCTCAGAGATTTTTCATGCGCGAGACCGAGAGCGCACCTTTCTTGTTTACCTTTTATATTGACGACGTTATTGTCCGGTTGAAATGTTATATATTATTTAGGCTAAAAACAACCTGAGGATTGATTATAAACATCGTTTGACATGTTTCTACGAACTTTACTGATACTTTTCGGATTTTTCGTCTGGCTGTTGTGATTGCCTTTGAGCCTGTGGATTACTGAACAAAACGCATGAACAAAACGGAGGTTTTTGGATATAAAGAGAGACTTTATCGAACAAAACAAACATTTATTGAGTAAATGGGAGTCTTGTGAGTTGCAACGATATGAAGATCATCAAAAGTAAGTGATTCATTTTATCGCTATTTCTGACTTGTGTAACTCCTCTACTTGGCTGGTAACTGTTTGTAATGATTTGTCTGCTGGGCGCTGTTCTCAGATAATCGCATGGTATGCTTTCACGGTAAAGCCTTTTTGAAATCTGACACCGTGGTTTGATTAACAAGAAGTTAATCTTTAAACCGATGTATAACACTTGAATGTTTTATGAATTCTTATAATGAGTATTTCTGTTTTTGAATTTGGTGCTCTGCAATTTCACTGGATGTTGGCCATGTGGGACGGTAGCGTCCCACACCCCCTAGAGAGGTTAAGCATATCCCAGTTTAGGTCACCTAACAGAACAAACTCTGAAGATAGATGGGAGCCAATCAATTCACATATGGTGTCCAGGGCACAGCTGGGAGCTGAGGGGGGTCTGTAACAGGCGGCAACAGTGAGAGACTTATTTCTGGAGAGATTCATTTTTTTAATTAGAAGCTTGAACTGTTTGGGCTTAGACCTGGAAAGTATGATAGAACATTGCAGGCCATCTCTGCAGTAGATTGCAACTCCTCTCATTTTGATGGAAAATGTTGTAGTTGGGGATGGAAATTTCAGAATTTTTGGTGACCTTCCAAAGCCAGGATTCAGACACGGCAAGGACATCAAGGTTGGCGGAGTGTGCTAAAGCAGTGAGTAAAACAAACTTAGGGAGGAGGCTTCTGATGTTAACATGCATGAAACCAAGGCTTTTACGGTTACAGAAGTCAACAAATGAGAGCGCCTGGGGACACACAGGGCCTGGGATAACGTCTACATCACCAGAGGAGTAGGATGAGGGTACGGCAAAAGGCTTTCAGAACTGGTCGGCTCCCTCTAGTCAGGTTATAGTGATGACTGGCTCCCTCCCTCTAGTCAGGTTATAGTGATGACTGGCTCCCTCCCTCTAGTCAGATTATAGTGATGACTGGCTCCCTCTAGTCAGGTTATAGTGATGACTGGCTCCCTCTAGTCAGGTTATAGTGATGACTGGCTCCCTCCCTCTAGTCAGGTTATAGTGATGACTGGCTCCCTCTAGTCAGGTTATAGTGACGACTGGCTCCCTCCCTCTAGTCAGGTTATAGTGACGACTGGCTCCCTCCCTCTAGTCAGGTTATAGTGATGACTGGCTCCCTCCCTCTAGTCAGGTTATAGTGATGACTGGCTCCCTCCCTCTAGTCAGGTTATAGTGATGACTGGCTCCCTCCCTCTAGTCAGGTTATAGTGATGACTGGCTCCCTCCCTCTAGTCAGGTTATAGTGATGACTGGCTCCCTCCCTCTAGTCAGGTTATAGTGATGACTGGCTCCCTCCCTCTAGTCAGGTTATAGTGATGACTGGCTCCCTCTAGTCAGGTTATAGTGATGACTGGCTCCCTCCCTCTAGTCAGGTTATAGTGATGACTGGCTCCCTCCCTCTAGTCAGGTTATAGTGATGACTGGCTCCCTCCCTCTAGTCAGGTTATAGTGATGACTGGCTCCCTCTAGTCAGGTTATAGTGACGACTGGCTCCCTCCCTCTAGTCAGGTTATAGTGATGACTGGCTCCCTCCCTCTAGTCAGGTTATAGTGATGACTGGCTCCCTCCCTCTAGTCAGGTTATAGTGATGACTGGCTCCCTCCCTCTAGTCAGGTTATAGTGATGACTGGCTCCCTCCCTCTAGTCAGGTTATAGTGATGACTGGCTCCCTCCCTCTAGTCAGGTTATAGTGATGACTGGCTCCCTCTAGTCAGGTTATAGTGATGACTGGCTCCCTCCCTCTAGTCAGGTTATAGTGATGACTGGCTCCCTCCCTCTAGTCAGGTTATAGTGACGACTGGCTCCCTCCCTCTAGTCAGGTTATAGTGATGACTGGCTCCCTCTAGTCAGGTTATAGTGATGACTGGCTCCCTCTAGTCAGGTTATAGTGATGACTGGCTCCCTCTAGTCAGGTTATAGTGATGACTGGCTCCCTCTAGTCAGGTTATAGTGATGACTGGCTCCCTCCCTCTAGTCAGGTTATAGTGATGACTGGCTCCCTCCCTCTAGTCAGGTTATAGTGACGACTGGCTCCCTCTAGTCAGGTTATAGTGATGACTGGCTCCCTCCCTCTAGTCAGGTTATAGTGATGACTGGCTCCCTCCCTCTAGTCAGGTTATAGTGATGACTGGCTCCCTCCCTCTAGTCAGGTTATAGTGATGACTGGCTCCCTCCCTCTAGTCAGGTTATAGTGATGACTGGCTCCCTCCCTCTAGTCAGGTTATAGTGATGACTGGCTCCCTCCCTCTAGTCAGGTTATAGTGGTGACTGGCTCCCTCCCTCTAGTCAGGTTATAGTGATGACTGGCTCCCTCCCTCTAGTCAGGTTATAGTGATGACTGGCTCCCTCCCTCTAGTCAGGTTATAGTGATGACAGGCTCCCTCCCTCTAGTCAGGTTATAGTGATGACTGGCTCCCTCCCTCTAGTCAGGTTATAGTGATGACTGGCTCCCTCCCTCTAGTCAGGTTATAGTGATGACTGGCTCCCTCCCTCTAGTCAGGTTATAGTGATGACTGGCTCCCTCTAGTCAGGTTATAGTGATGACTGGCTCCCTCCCTCTAGTCAGGTTATAGTGATGACTGGCTCCCTCCCTCTAGTCAGGTTATAGTGATGACTGGCTCCCTCCCTCTAGTCAGGTTATAGTGATGACTGGCTCCCTCCCTCTAGTCAGGTTATAGTGACGACTGGCTCCCTCCCTCTAGTCAGGTTATAGTGATGACTGGCTCCCTCTAGTCAGGTTATAGTGATGACTGGCTCCCTCTAGTCAGGTTATAGTGATGACTGGCTCCCTCTAGTCAGGTTATGTTGACGACTGGCTCCCTCCCTCTAGTCAGGTTATAGTGATGACTGGCTCCCTCTAGTCAGGTTATAGTGATGACTGGCTCGCTCCCTCTAGTCAGGTTATAGTGATGACTGGCTCCCTCCCTCTAGTCAGGTTATAGTGATGACTGGCTCCCTCCCTCTAGTCAGGTTATAGTGATGACTGGCTCCCTCCCTCTAGTCAGGTTATAGTGATGACTGGCTCCCTCCCTCTAGTCAGGTTATAGTGATGACTGGCTCCCTCCCTCTAGTCAGGTTATAGTGATGACTGGCTCCCTCCCTCTAGTCAGGTTATAGTGATGACTGGCTCCCTCTAGTCAGGTTATAGTGATGACTGGCTCCCTCCCTCTAGTCAGGTTATAGTGATGACTGGCTCCCTCCCTCTAGTCAGGTTATAGTGATGACTGGCTCCTTCCCTCTAGTCAGGTTATAGTGATGACTGGCTCCCTCCCTCTAGTCAGGTTATAGTGATGACTGGCTCCCTCTAGTCAGGTTATAGTGATGACTGGCTCCCTCTAGTCAGGTTATAGTGATGACTGGCTCCCTCCCTCCAGTCAGGTTATAGTGATGACTGGCTCCCTCCCTCTAGTCAGGTTATAGTGATGACTGGCTCCCTCCCTCTAGTCAGGTTATAGTGATGACTGGCTCCCTCCCTCTAGTCAGGTTATAGTGATGACTGGCTCCCTCCCTCTAGTCAGGTTATAGTGATGACTGGCTCCCTCCCTCTAGTCAGGTTATAGTGATGACTGGCTCCCTCCCTCTAGTCAGGTTATAGTGATGACTGGCTCCCTCCCTCTAGTCAGGTTATAGTGATGACTGGCTCCCTCCCTCTAGTCAGGTTATAGTGATGACTGGCTCCCTCCCTCTAGTCAGGTTATAGTGATGACTGGCTCCCTCCCTCTAGTCAGGTTATAGTGATGACTGGCTCCCTCCCTCTAGTCAGGTTATAGTGATGACTGGCTCCCTCCAGTCATTTGTGTTTAAATTATTTAATCAAACAGCGTGCTTAAAGCATCAGACAAGTTCAGTACATACAGTTGATTTTATAAAAACACATGGGGCGATTTGTAGAAAGAACAGATGACTCTTGGATGACCAAGATGTATTTTAGTTGGGGACAGCACTAGAACATGATTTTGGGGCTCCCGAGTGGCGCAGCGGACACTGCATCTCAGTGCTTGAGGCTTCACTACAGACACCCTGGTTCAAATCCAGGCTGTATCACTACCGGCCGTGATTTGGAGTCCCATAGGGCGGCGCACAATTGGCCCAGCGGTGTCCGGGGTAGGCAGTCATTGTAAATAAGAATTTGTTCTTAACTGACTTGCCTAGTTAAATAAAGGTTACATTTAAATACATTTAAAAAATAGAGTTTCATGACAATCCATTTTTTACAAATCCGGCAAGGCACCAATTTTGAGAAGGGTTTAAAACAAAGGTTTCAAACCAATTCATGAATGTAATTGAATCTAGGTATGTCTTGCCTTTAATGTGATGGCATGAAAAACAATTGGCTGAATATTATACAATGACTTAACAGCTCTAATAATTTGCCTCCACAGGAAATCTACACTGGCAGTTATAGAATATACTATATATCCTAGAAACCTGGTTAAACTATCATTATGACATCATGGATGAATTCTAGAATATACTATATATCCTAGAAACCTGGTTAAACTATCATTATGACATCATGGATGAATTCTAGAATATACTATATATCCTAGAAACCTGGTTAAACTATCATTATGACATCATGGATGAATTCTAGAATATACTATATAGCCTAGAAACCTGGTTAAACTATCATTATGACATCATGGATGAATTCTAGAATATACTATATATCCTAGAAACCTGGTTAAACTATCATTATGACATCCTGGATGAATTCTAGAATATACTATATATCCTAGAAACCTGGTTAAACTATCATTATGACATCATGGATGAATTCTAGAATATACTATATAGCCTAGAAACCTGGTTAAACTATCATTATGACATCATGGATGAATTCTAGAATATACTATATATCCTAGAAACCTGGTTAAACTATCATTATGACATCATGGATGAATTCTAGAATATACTATATAGCCTAGAAACCTGGTTAAACTATCATTATGACATCATGGATGAATTCTAGAATATACTATATAGCCTAGAAACCTGGTTAAACTATCATTATGACATAATGGATGAATTCTAGAATATACTATATAGCCTAGAAACCTGGTTAAACTATAATTATGACATCCTGGATGAATAAATTTGAGTGGTTACACTCCTCCTTCCCCCATCCCTCAGCTGTTTACCAAACCAAGCCTCTGGGCAGCCATTTTGTTACTGTTGAAAAAACCCACACAACCCAGCAATCTGCAGTTCATACAATAACAAAGCTGTCATTCCACCAGTTTTGGTAATAAGATGATTAGGGGGTTGGAGAAATGTAACTACTTTCAAATTCATAGACAGACCTATGGATGCAAGGACTGACCATCCATGATATCAACATGATAGTTTTAACCATGTTGAGGCTATACAGTGTTGATTTACATTGTTTCTAGACATTGGAGTAAAAAAAGCTTATTTGGGGATCTGATTGGGTAAACTGGTGAACTAAGCTCATGAGGCATGTGTTATATTCTTCAACAATCAATGGCTATAAATTAATAATTTAAAAGTCACAATATGGATGTAGCTATTGCATATTTCCGCTTTAACACCACACATCAGTTCAACAACTGCAGAGTTTGTGCCTCTGTTTTTAAGACAGTACTTACTAGTGTTAATCAGGGAACGGTTTCTCAAAACCATCTTATGGCTAAGTTCACCGTTAGAACCATTGGACGCCTTAAGATGCGTTTGGGAAACCGGGCCCAGATGTCCAGTTTCCTCCTTTATCGATGTAACAGTCATCTCCTCCTCATCTTTCACTCCATAAACTGCATCCTCCTCTTCTTTTACTGTAACATCCTCCTCCTCTTTCACTCTGAACGCGTCTTTTTCTTCTTTCACAGTAACGGCCTCACCCTCTACTTCTTGTTTTACTGTGATATTCTCTTCTTTAGCAGGAGAGTAGATCAGTGACCGCATGGTTGGGAATGTTAGCTAGCTAGGCTAATGCTAACTTAACCAGCCTGCTAGCTGAATAATAACAACAACACCGTAAATATGAAATTAAATCGGATAACTAACTAGACGACAGAAGAGGGTTTAAAACACAGTGGCTAATATACACTAACGCGTCTAAAGAGCTTTATTGTTCGGCTATTTTGTCTAGCAAGCTACCGTGGTGTCCGACTAACTGTTGCTGCTGTTGAAAGAAGAGTTCCGTCCACTACATTATACGTCACACCAACAGCATCGCGTTAAATTCCCAGACCGCCATCTGCTGACTGGAGTGGGTAACGCAGTTGAGTAAAATGTATATTTTGTCAGACAAAAAGTTAAAGGGTAGGAATAAGGGACATCGCTGGTCATAAAATATTCATTACTTTCTTCAGCAATACTAGGAGAGAGGGGTACCCCTACACAGAACTGAACTGGATCAAAGATGGCGGACAGAAATACTAGGAGAGAGGGATACCCCTACACAGAACTGAACTGGATCAAAGATGGAGGACAGAAATACTAGGAGAGAGGCGTAACCCTACACAGAACTGAACTGGATCAAAGATGGCGGACAGAAATACTAGGAGAGAGGGATACCCCTACACAGAACTGAACTGGATCAAAGATGGAGGACAGAAATACTAGGAGAGAGGGGTACCCCTACACAGAACTGAACTGGATCAAAGATGGAGGACAGAAATACTAGGAGAGAGGGATACCCCTACACAGAACTGAACTGGATCAAAGATGGAGGACAGAAATACTAGGAGAGAGGCGTAACCCTACACAGAACTGAACTGGATCAAAGATGGCGGACAGAAACACTAGGAGAGAGGGATACCCCTACACAGAACTGAACTGGATCAAAGATGGAGGACAGAAATACTAGGAGAGAGGGATACCCCTACACAGAACTGAACTGGATCAAAGATGGCGGACAGAAATACTAGGAGAGAGGGGAACCCCTACACAGAACTGAACTGGATCAAAGATGGCGGACAGAAATACTAGGATGGAAGCAAATGTAAGGGATTATAACGTCATAACGAATCATGCAGAAACATGTACAGTTGACAGAAATGTTAGTTAATGTAGAGACAAACGATTATGCTTTTTCTTATCATAAAGTTTATTTACGAAAATCGCGATTTAGCCAGCTAGCTGAATAGCTAACATTAGCCAGCTAACGGACTAGCTAACATTAAACAGCTAGCTGACTAGCTAACATTAACCAGCTAGCTGACTAGCTAACATTAACCAGCTAGCTGACTAGCTAACATTAGCCAGCTAGCTGACTAGCTAACATTAACCAGCTAGCTGACTAGCTAACAATAACCAGCTAGCTGACTAGCTAACATTAACCAACTAGCTGACTAGCTAACATTAGCCAGCTAGCTGACTAGCATTATGGGTGTTGTGACATGAGTATGTAATTGTCATTCTGGTTGTTTTAGGGACTCCTGAAACAACCAGCAAACCAGGCTGTCGTTTTGTGAAACAGTGAATGTATAGAATCTAGCCAGCTGAAGAATTTACTGAAAATTGAATGTACAATTGTGTTAGCTTGCCTTGCTGATATTTGCCATGCAGATAGATGAAATAACGTAGCTAGCTATGTTCTTGCTTATTGTGCAGTGGATGATTAAAATACCTGTATGCCTATGGATGTGTAGCTAGCTATCTAGCCGATCTGTGTATGGACCCAAACGTTTGGTATACATATTAGTTCAGAACCTATGAACCTCAGCTATCATAGCCAGTTGTATCAACTTCAAAACAGCCTGAATGACATTAATGAAGCCTATGGATTGAGTAGAATATAATATCATGTTGTGCCAAGGATGCAAGTCGTATATACTTGTAGTTATTACCATGCATGAGATCCCCACATTGTAGCCTGTACATTTAATATATTCACTGATCATGTACTCTACCTTGGCAAATAAAGGTGCAGTTTAGGTATGAATGTCTTTGAGATTATTTTTCAGTCATATCCAATACCAGGAGTATCAAATTCCAGTCTTTGAATGTGTCTGCATGTATGTATTACAATTATACACTTCAACAGTGTTTACCAATCTTGGTCCTGGGACATCAATGGTTACACATTGTAACTAATAGACTAGAAACAGGATTTAACTAGTTAATTCATATATACAGAAATATAATGTTAAAAAACAGAACACTACACTTCCTATGCATCATGTAAATACTCTAACACTGGTTCATCTCAACATCTAATGCCCTTCATCTGCATTGATCTGATAAACACAGGATAGGTGGAGTATTTCATCAAATTAGACTACATTTTCAACCAGTAGAGAATGTGAAACGCTTTATTGAAAAGCTCATTATCCAAGGGTTATAAATACAAGTTTAATCTGTACTTCAATGCACATCTGTTGTGCATTATAAAAACAGAGGAAGAAAGAGGAGGTGGTGAGAGAGGTGTAAAAGACAGAAAGGGAAAGAGGTAAGCACATAGGAGCAGGGAAGGCAGCACATGATTAATGAATCACAGTGCTACATAAATATTCTCTCAGTTCATCACAATTACATAATAGTGTCTCTCGTCGGCCCAAAGGTTCTTAAAAGCAGGTGAGGTGGTGATGATGGGACTGGGGGTTGGCATCCTCTCACATCAAAACATATCTGCAGACGAGAGACAGATGGAGAGAGAGAGCATGTTTAAACCTTGTGTTTTTATATTTTATTCTAACATTGTTAGTCATCAATCAGGAGGTGAAATAAAAAACTGACCTTGGATCATTAACTCTGGGACTACTGCATCTCCATCTGTATTTCAATGTAAAGCATCTCTTTAATAATACTTCCTGTATAATATAAACTGACCTGGGATCATTAACTCTGGGACTACTGCATCTCTATCTGTATTTCAATGTAAAGCATCTCTTTAATAATACTTCCTGTTGACCTGACCAAGTGACCTCTCACCTCTGTTCATGCTGTGCCCTCTATGTAGCCAGTTCAGATGCAGGAGGGGTTCACCGACACAGCTGATATAACCTAGATGATTTAGGGAGAAGAGGAGAGAGGGATGAAGTGAAGGAGAGAGACTGTTATTGAGAAAATAAGGTAGTTAAAGCGACAGTGTTCACAGGAATCTGTGTGTGGCCTCACCTGGTGTCCACACCACACTAAGTGGCTGCAGAGTACTTTAT
Source organism: Salmo salar (assembly GCF_965601325.2). Lineage (NCBI taxonomy): Eukaryota > Metazoa > Chordata > Actinopteri > Salmoniformes > Salmonidae > Salmo > Salmo salar. The sequence continues at coordinate 487,404 of NW_027675329.1, read as the reverse complement.
GCTGAAAAACATGAACGGACACACGAGGACAAACAATACAGCGTAGTTATAGAAATAATGAAGTGTCTTACTATTCTCCATGGTTGGCCCTCTTGCCTATTCTTTGAAGGTGGAAGGAGCCACAGTTATACACCTGAGCCTGTTTACTGCACAACACAATCCATCAGATTGATACATGAGTGTGTAGGTGTGGGTTATAGGGTGTCTAATTGTTCTACATTTTTTCAATATGGGTGATTTAAAATAGTCTGTTTTGTTTTTGCACAGACATCACACCCTTACCTAAACAGCACCCTCACCTGAGAAGTAGAAATCAAAGGGAGAGAAACTGTGAATTGAATAACTGCAGTTGACATAGCTCAGTAAATGGAAGAATACTCTTATTGCAATGTGAATGGCTCTTAAAAGAGCTTTTGGTTGTGCATAGTGACGTCTATGGTGTTGTCAGGGAACAGCACCCTCTTTGAAGAAGTAGGAGGTGAAGATCTCCTGCACACGGATTGGCTCTCTTGCTGCGTTGTTGGACCCCATCCTTGAAACATCCTGCAGAGCAGCAGACTCCTCCTCTGGCACACGGCGGCGAGCTGCAGATCCCCTCCTGGTCCTCGTGTCCATCCTCATGAAGTTACGCAGGACACAGGTAGCCTTCACACACCTGAATTCCTCCAGGAGGCAGTCCCAGATGACCCTGGTCACCCAACCTTGCAGTACACGGTAACTGTAGGCAATCGTTATGAAGGAATCTCCAGTTACAAGGTATCTGTAGGAATATGGAAGACAATGTAATTATTAGACTGTTACATCACCAGGTCATTGTGGATTACTAAAGTATAATATCCCTGATAACAAATCATGATAACATTGGATTGATAGATGCATGGGCACACATATGTACATGTGTAGCATGTGACAATAACAGGATCATATCAAGGATGGCATCACAAATGAATACATAAATACCACTTGAAGCTTGATGATGAGTTTGAATCATTTGAATCAGCTGTGCAGTGTGAAGGCAAAAACAAAAATGTGCCCCTCTGAGTCCCCAGGACTGAGAACCACTGCTCTTCATTGGGACCTCTTCATATGTAGACTGGCTTTCATAGAGCTCTTTATCTGAGGACAGAAAACCTCACAAGAAACAGACTTCATTATAGTCAAATTACACCACACTGAATATTATGTTACTATTATCTCCATCCTCACTTCTAGGGACAGGAACTACACAAAAGTACCTGCCCTATCCAGAATAGCCTCCTCTCTCACTGACAGTTGGGGCTGCTATCCTTTCACCCTCCTCCATGGCTGTTAGCTAGCTACCTACAAATGCATGTGGAGTTTGCTTTTTACAGTGATAAATAGATAGCTGGTCAGATGTGAAGGAGGAGGTTGATCATCAGGAGTCAGATGTGAAGGAGGAGGTTGATCATCAGGAGTCAGATGTGAAGGAGGAGGTTGATCATCAGGAGTCAGATGTGAAGGAGGAGGTTGATCATCAGGAGTCAGATGTGAAGGAGGAGGTTGATCATCAGGAGTCAGATGTGAAGGAGGAGGTTGATCATCAGGAGTCAGATGTGAAGGAGGAGGTTGATCATCAGGAGTCAGATGTGAAGGAGGAGGTTGATCATCAGGAGTCAGATGTGAAGGAGGAGGTTGATCATCAGGAGTCAGATGTGAAGGAGGAGGTTGATCATCAGGAGTCAGATGTGAAGGAGGAGGTTAATCATCAGGACTCAGATGTGAAGGAGGAGGTTGATCATCAGGAGTCAGATGTGAAGGAGGAGGTTGATCATCAGTGAACCTCTAGGATTGTGGCTGGGCTGGTGTTTACACTTCCAGCTTGGTCATATATTTTGATACATTGAATGTTGATATTGTGAACCTGTTATATATTTGCACCTCCTGTTTCAGGAAGTGATGTCACTAAGTACTGCCCCAATTTATACAGTGCTGTCGGAAAGTATTCAGACCCCTTCACTTTTTACACATTTTGTTACATTATTCTAAAATTTATGAGGAAAACATTGATTTAATCCATCTACACACAATACCCCATAATGACTTCACAATACCCCATAACGACATCACAATAGCCCATAATAACATCACAATACCCCATAATGACATCACAATACCCCATAATGACATCACAATACCCCATAATGACAAAGCAAAAACCGTTTTTTAGAAATGTTTGCAAATGTAACAAAAGCAACAACTGAAATATCACATTTACATACAGTACCAGTCAAAAGTTTATACACATCTACTCATTGAATGGTTTTTCTTTATTTTGACTATTTTCTACATTGTAGAATAACATTGAAGACATCAAAACTATGAAATAACACATGGAATCATGTAGTAACCAAAAAAGGTGCCACGTCCTGACCAGCAGGTGGAGTAGGTGTATAGTTTTGGTCAGGGCGTGGCAGTAGAAGTTCTGTTTTCTATGTTCTGTCTAGGTTGGGTGTTTCTATGTAGAGTTAATTGGGGTGGACTTCCAATTGAAGGCAGCTGTGTGGTGTTGCCTTTGATTGGAAGTCCTATATTAGTTGGGTGTGTTTGTGGGGAATTGTTTTTGCACTGCGTTAGTATAGCCTGCAAAACTGTTGGTGTCGTGAGCATCGTTTATTGTTTTGTTTTTTTCTGTGTTTTACTCTTGTTTTTGTGAATTAAAAGATCCACTCTGCTGCATTTTGGTCTTCCCTGCAACACCATGACATTTTTTGTGACAAAAGGGTTAAACAAATCAAAATATATTTTATATTTGAGATATTTCAAAGCAGTCACTCCTTGCCTTGATGACAGTTTTGCACACTCTTGGCATTCTCTCAACCAGTTTCATGAGGTAGTCACCTGGAATTAATTTGTTAACAGGTGTGCCTAGTGAAATGTTAATTTGAGGAATTTCTTTCCTTCTTAATGCATTTGAGCCAATCAGTTGTGTTGTGACAAGGTATGGGAAGCTCTCATGAGGATTGCCACAGGAAATGAAGACCCAGAGTTACCTCTGCTGCGGAAGATATGTTCCTTAGAGTTAACTGCACCTCAGATTGCAGCCCAAATATATGCTTCAGAGTTCAAGTAACAGACACATATCAACATCAACTGTTCAGAGGAGACTGTGTGAATCAGGCCTTCATGGTCGAATTGCTGCAAAGAAACCACTACTAAAGGACACCAATAATAAGAAGAGACTTTCTTGGGCCAAGAAATAGACATTAGACCAGGGAAATCTGTCCTTTGGTCTGATGAGTCCAAATTTGAGATCTTTGATTCTAACCGCCGTGTCTTTGTGAGACGCAGAGTATGTGAACGGATGATCTCCGCGTGTGCGATTCCCACCGTGAAAAATGGAGATGTGATGGTGGGGGGTGCTTTGCTGGTGACACTGTCTGTGATTTAGTCAGAGACTGCGTGAATCAGGCCTTCATGGTTGAATTGCTGCATGCAAAAACACTGTTTACAAATAATGTGCTTTTCTTAAAAAAAATGATATTTAAGTGACCCCAAACATTTGAACGGTAGTGGCGTATTGTTACACAATGTAGGAGCAGTATAGACCTAGTCTGTTCATTATATACATCTACATGATGTATTGTTACACCATGTAGGAGCAGTATAGACCTAGTCTGTTCATTATATACATCTACATGATGTATTGTTACACCATGTAGGAGCAGTATAGACCTAGTCTGTTCATTATATACATCTACATGATGTATTGTTACACCATGTAGGAGCAGTATAGACCTAGTCTGTTCATTATATACATCTACATGATGTATTGTTACACCATGTAGGAGCAGTATAGACCTAGTCTGTTCATTATATACATCTACATGATGTATTGTTAGTCCATGTAGGAGCAGTATAGACCTAATCTGTTCATTATATACATCTACATGATGTATTGTTACACCATGTAGGAGCAGTATAGACCTAGTCTGTTCATTGTATACATCTACATGATGTATTGTTACACCATGTAGGAGCAGTATAGACCTAGTCTGTTCATTATATACATCTACATGATGTATTGTTACACCATGTAGGAGCAGTATAGACCTAGTCTGTTCATTATATACATCTACATGATGTATTGTTAGTCCATGTAGGAGCAGTATAGACCTAGTCTGTTCATTATATACATCTACATGATGTATTGTTACACCATGTAGGAGCAGTATAGACCTACAGTAGCTGGCTACTTATTTATATGTTGTTTGACTGAATGAAACTGCCTTAAATGTGCTGTAGTAAACATTTTTTATTCTCACTAATCAATCACCACATTCCTGTCTTTGTATGTCTCAATAGTATTATTTAATTAAATCCATGTAAAATAATCTTTGACTGAATATAAAATGTGATCCTCAACTGCGTTTCCCTCCAGTCAGCAGACGGCGATGTGCGTCTTTCAGGCGATGCTGCAGCGTGACGTATAATCTAGTGGACGGTTCTTCATAAACAGCTCGTCAACCACCTCGGTAGCTTGCTAGCCAACATAGCCGAAAGATTCAAGCTATTTATACGCTTTCGGTCTATATTAGCTACTGTGTTTTAGACACACTTCTGTCGTATCTACTTGTTAACCTATTTAATTTAATATTACGTTATTTTTTATTAGTCAGCTATAGTAGCTGGCTGGTTAAGTTAGCATTAGCCTAGTCGCTCATGATAGCTAGCTAGCTAACATCCCCGAACATGAGCTCCCTAAACTACTCCCCTCCTGTTAAAGAAGAGGAGGTCTGCTGGACGGAGAAAGAAGCTCTGGGGCTGAACATTGTCGTGAAAGAGGAGGATGTTACAGTAAAACAAGAAGTAGAGGGTGAGGCTGTTACTGTGAAAGAATAAGAGAAAGAAGTTTCAGTGAAAGAAGAGAAAGACGCGTTCAGAGTGAAAGAAGAGGAGGATGTGAAAGAAGATGAGGAAGGGAAAGAGGAGGATGTTACTGTGAAAGAGGAGGAGGTTGCAGTGTTTGGAGTGAAGAAGGAAGGAGAGATTACTGTCACATTGAAAGATGAAGAGGAGGAGATAGGAGATCTGAGTAACACCAGTAAGTACCGCCTTCAATTAGTTTTTAACTTTGGATATTCGGAGTTGGCTCGTCAATACCTCTTCAACGGAGGGCCCTGGGATGATGACTGATATGTCTAGAATCGGACGACGTTCCGTTTCCAAAAAGTGACTTAACATATATATTTGAGGAGGGTCTATCTGCTGACCGCAGACTGGGGGCCACGGCATGTAGTGATTTTAATGTAGTGATGTTTTACTACACACCGTGACCCCCAATAGAGCCATGTGAGAGTTGGGTTGGCTACACCAAAGATTATGGATATACTGACAAGATGTCTCTCCGTCCTGACAAGGGGAGTCGTTGTCCACAAAGCTGCACTGTGGGTTGTCTCGCTCCCACCTATCCTGTCTTTGGATTGGTGGATACATCTTATTATTGTAATCTATTGTTTATATTCTATGAGGGTTGTTGTCGTCAACCGCCTGTATTCAATGGAGAGAGATGCTAAGCTACTAGCATGAATATGCATAGCGATCTGGAGACAACTCCTATAGTGTTTTATCAAAGTTGTCGGTATGTCACGTGTCCACGTAACAACTTAATCATTACGAAACTTCTGTTAGATCAAGTAAACCTCACGTAGCAAATAAGCCATTAATTTTGTTGTTGACCAAATTAAACACTTTCCACATTGGGTTGATAATTGTTTCCACTTGGATACAACCAACTGTAACCTACTGGCATGACCTAGAGAGATACAACCTACTGTAACCTACTGGCATGACCTAGAGAGATACAACCTACTGTAACCTACTGGCATGACCTAGAGAGATACAACCTACTGTAATCTACTGGCATGACCTAGAGAGATACAACCTACTGTAACCTACTGGCATGACCTAGAGAGATACAACCTACTGTAACCTACTGGCATGACCTAGAGAGATACAACCTACTGTAACCTACTGGCATGACCTAGAGAGATACAACCTACTGTAACCTACTGGCATGACCTAGAGAGATACAACCTACTGTAACCTACTGGCATGACCTAGAGAGATACAACCTACTGTAACCTACTGGCATGACCTAGAGAGATACAACCTACTGTAACCTACTGGCATGACCTAGAGAGATACAACCTACTGTAACCTACTGGCATGACCTAGAGAGATACAACCTACTGTAACCTACTGGCATGACCTAGAGAGATACAACCTACTGTAATCTACTGGCATGACCTACAGAGATACAACCTACTGGCATGACCTAGAGAGATACAACCTACTGTAGCCTACTGGCATGACCTAGAGAGTTACAACCTACTGTAACATACTGGCATGTCCTAGAGAGTTACAACCTACTGTTACCTACTGGCATGACCTACAGAGATACAACCTACTGTAACCTACTGGCATGACCTAGAGAGATACAACCTACTGTAGCCTACTGGCATGACCTAGAGAGATACAATCTACTGTAACGTACTGGCATGACCTAGAGATACAACCTACTGTAACCTACTGGCATGACCTAGAGAGATACAACCTACTGTAACCTACTGGCATGACCTAGAGAGTTACAACCTACTGGCATGACCTAGAGAGATACAACCTACTGTAACCTACTGGCATGACCTAGAGAGATACAACCTACTGTAACCTACTGGCATGACCTAGAGAGATACAACCTACTGTAACCTACTGGCATGACCTAGAGAGATACAACCTACTGTAGCCTACTGGCATGACCTAGAGAGATACAACCTACTGTAACCTACTGGCATGACCTAGAGAGGTTCAACCTACTGTAACCTACTGGCATGACCTAGAGAGATACAACCTACTGTAACCTACTGGCATGACCTAGAGATACAACCTACTGTAACCTACTGGCATGACCTAGAGTTACAACCTACTGTAACCTACTGGCATGACCTAGAGTTACAACCTACTGTAACCTACTGGCATGACCTAGAGAGATACAACCTACTGTAACCTACTGGCATGACCTAGAGAATTACAACCTGCTGTAACCTACTGGCATGACCTAGAGAGATACAACCTACTGTAGCCTACTGGCATGACCTAGAGAGGTACAACCTACTGTAGCCTACTGGCATGACCTAGAGAGATACAACCTACTGTAACCTACTGGCATGACCTAGAGAGATACAACCTACTGTAGCCTACTGGCATGACCTAGAGAGATACAACCTACTGTAGCCTACTGGCATGACCTAGACGAGTACAACCTACTGTAGCCTACTGGCATGACCTAGAGAGATACAACATACTGTTGCCTACTGGCATGACCTAGAGAGATACAACCTACTGTAGCCTACTGGCATGACCTAGAGAGCTACAACCTACTGTAGCCTACTGGCATGACCTAGAGAGATACAACCTACTGTAACCTACTGGCATGACCTAGAGAGATACAACCTACTGTAGCCTACTGGCATGACCTAGAGAGATACAACCTACTGTAGCCTACTGGCATGACCTAGACGAGTACAACCTACTGTAGCCTACTGGCATGACCTAGAGAGATACAACATACTGTTGCCTACTGGCATGACCTAGAGAGATACAACCTACTGTAGCCTACTGGCATGACCTAGAGAGCTACAACCTACTGTAGCCTACTGGCATGACCTAGAGAGATACAATCTACTGTAACCTACTGGCATGACCTAGAGAGATACAACCTACTGTAACCTACTGGCATGACCTAGAGAGATACAACCTACTGTAACCTACTGGCATGACCTAGAGAGTTACAACCTACTGTAGGTTACTGGCATGACCTAGAGAGATACAACCTACTGTAACCTACTGGCATGACCTAGAGAGATACAACCTACTGTAACCTACTGGCATGACCTAGAGAGATACAACCTACTGTAGCCTACTGGCATGACCTAGAGAGATACAACCTACTGTAACCTACTGGCATGACCTAGAGAGATACAACCTACTGTAACCTACTGGCATGACCTAGAGAGTTACAACCTACTGTAACCTACTGGCATGACCTAGAGAGATACAACCTACTGTAACCTACTGGCATGACCTAGAGAGATACAACCTACTGTAGCCTACTGGCATGACCTAGAGAGATACAACCTACTGTAACCTACTGGCATGACCTAGAGAGATACAACCTACTGTAACCTACTGGCATGACCTAGAGAGATACAACCTACTGTAGCCTACTGGCATGACCTAGAGAGATACAACCTACTGTAACCTACTGGCATGACCTAGAGAGATACAACCTACTGTAACCTACTGGCATGACCTAGAGAGTTACAACCTACTGTAGCTTTCTGGCATGACCTAGAGAGATACAACCTACTGTAACCTACTGGCATGACCTAGAGAGATACAACCTACTGTAGCCTACTGGCATGACCTAGAGAGATACAACCTACTGTAACCTACTGGCATGACCTAGAGAGATACAACCTACTGTAACCTACTGGCATGACCTAGAGAGACACAACCTACTGTAACCTACTGGCATGACCTAGAGAGATACAACCTACTGTAGCCTACTGGCATGACCTAGATATATATATACAAGCATTTATAAACTTTTTTTCTCACTATTCTGGGGTATTGTGATGTCTTTATGAGGTATTGTCTGAAAATTGATAATTGAAAAAAGAAAACATTTTTATAATAACCAAATGTGTAAAAAGGGAAGGGGTCTGATTGCATGTATGTTGTATGTTCTAGGGCAGATTTTTTTTTATTTTTATTTTCTTTCTACCAATTGATTGGTTGAAATGTTATGACGTGTATTTTTCCATATGGACACACCCCATGTGTTTAATAAAATCAACTGTATGTGCAGAACTTGAACTGAACTGATGCTTCAAGCGTTTGATTAAATAATTAAGACACACAAATGACTTGAGGAAGCCAGAGGTCAATATAACCAGAAGAAAATAACCAATTCCCCACCTGCTGCTGGCCTTCGTTAATTCTGACGTTATGCTCCTGAAGTTTTTGGTAAAATAGGCAAACTTTTTCCATTTCCGTTTGAAGTGCCAATTTATCTTACCATTTCTACCGATCTGCGTGCCAGTTATGAACGAGTTACAACACCTGTTTGGCTCCGCCACTTCCTGGGTCGGTGAAGTGAGGTATTAAATTTAAGGATTAAATCATTTAAGGAATATATCCGAGTCTCACGCTCATCACCTGTGGAAGGCGGGGCTCCCAGCGAGGCATGGATTTAATAGTATGTTGTACCTAGTTTCCCTCCTTCAGGGAACAGTAGTTATAGTCATAACGTGTGGATTTAATAGTATGTTGTACCTAGTTTCCCTCCTTCAGGGAACAGTAGTTATAGTCATAACGTTAAGCTTGTCATATGATGAACTTTAACTTAAATACTGGATCTTGCTGTGGGACAGTTTTTTGTATTCAGATCTCTGAAATGCTCTCTAACTACGTAACATTTATTGTCTCCTTATATTACGCTGGGAAAACAGTTTTCATGGGCACAGAAATCCTAAATCATTTCAGTTTACTAAATCCAATGCTTCTAACAGAGAGTCACCTTAACTTTATTGACAACACCCAAATGGATACTGTCATTAATGCGGTTCTTAAATAATTACGCATAATACTTAATACTGTAGCTGTTTAGTTACAGTCACATGTTCAACTATCATCAGCTGATCCAGGAAATAATTTTCTGCATGCCAGTCAAATGTAGTTCTTCATTCATTACACCGGTAAAGACAGTTATGCCGTGCTCCACGTTGGATCCAACATCCCAAACAAATCGATATTTATAATGTGTTATTGTCTACTTGATTTACAGTAGGGTCTCGTTTGGAAACGGAGATACTTAGCTCATAATGTGTAGAGAAATGTTCCTTGATGGATAGGCTATTGTACAACACAGAGAGCTATTTTCCTTTATTCAGGACATTTAGAATGACAACACATTACAGAATAGCCTAGTGGGATTATTCACAAAATTATCTGGTGATCAGGTTATGAATTGTCATGACAAAGACATTTTAGTCTCCTTGTTTCACCTAAAATATTAAATGATTTATAGTCCTAGGTCTATGTTGTTGTTAGGTGAAGTTATGGGTCCTACAGTAGGTCTATGTTATTGTTAGGTGAGATTATAGACCATTTTGGCATACACTTAGTGGACAAAATCTCATTGTCAGGCTGATGGAAAACTGGCCGATGGAAAACTGGCCAATGATCATTTTACTGGTTGAAGTCGTTTTTAAATATAAAGTAGTACATTTTCGACAATAACACAAACATTATATTAAATCAGGACATTCAAACGAGCCTTTCAATTATAATCCAAAGTAGTGTCAAATGATGATAATAATCATAATCAACCTGGAAATGGAGGCTATTTTTGCTGTCAGCCTATGAGAACTCCCCTGAGTTTTCCCCCACGGTGGTGAATTAGTGAATAGACACAGAGCTTAATGTGAGTTTCCTTGAGTAGCACTCCTGATCTAGTGCTGTAATATTCAGAATACATTGTGAAAAATAATCTTTGCTCACCATTTTTTAAATATATATATTTTTTTCACCCCTTTTTTCTCCCCAATTGGTACTTACAGTCTTGTCTCATCGCTGCAACTCCCATACGGACTCTGGAGAGGCGAAGGTCGAGATCCATGCGTCCTCCGAAACACAACACAACCCAACCTAGACGCGCTGCTTCTTGACACAATGCCCATCCAACCCGGAAGCCAGCAGCACCAATGTGTCGGAGGAAACACCGTACACCTGGCGACCTGGTCAGTGTGCACTGCGCCCGGACCGCCACATGAGTCGCTAGTGTGCGATGAGACAAGGATATCCCTGCCGGCCAAACCCTCCCCTAACCCGGACGACGGTGGGCCAATTGTGCGTCGCCCCATGGGCCTCCCGGTCGCGGCCGGCTGCAACAGAGCTTGGACTCGAACCCAGAATCTCTAATGGCACAGCTTAGGCCACTTGCTCACCATTTTTGCTCCAGGCAGATATACTACATCCATAACTAGCGGTTTCTGCATTAGATGGGAGGTGTTTCTGCAATCAAATTGTGTGCGCATCACCCTTGTCGCAATTTTAGCAAACACAGAAAGGTGCCTATATTTGAGAACAAAAGTCGCCTGGCACACTGCTTAGGAGTTCAACACCTTTTACTTATTTCTAGTTACTACTAATGTGAAAACAAGACTAAATATGACTATTGTTGCTCACTTGACTGTCTTAAGACAATTGTCAAGTCATTTTAACATTCATTACAGACGTCAATTGTTGTACAGTATCATGGCTACGCTGTTGGCATCACCTTTTTCAGTGGAGTTCTGCTGTTGTGAGCCTTTAACTATCTGTCTGACTTGTTCACACAGGAGAGAGGTGACTATCATGGATCCTCTGGGGAGCCTCAACATCATGATGCTAACGAGTCAGAGAAGAGTCTGTCCAGATTCTATCACCTCAAGAAACACCAGAAGAGACCCACAGGGAAGAAATATATCTGCTGCTCTGACTGTGGAAAACATTGCAAATCTTCATCAGAACTTAAAATACACCAGCGAACACACACAGGAGAGAAATCTCACCACTGTTTTGATTGTGGGAAGAGTTACTTAAGATTAAAAGCACTAAAAGTACATCTGAGAATTCACACTGGAGAGAAACCTTACAGCTGTGATCAATGTGGGAGGAGTTTTACTACATCTTTCTCTCTGACTCTACACCAGAGAATACACACAGGAGAGAAACCATACAGCTGTACTCAATGTGGGAAGAGTTTTACTCAGTCAAGCAACCTGTTATCACACCAGAGGATACACACAGGAGAGAAATCTTTTAGTTGTAATCAATGTGTGAAAAGTTTTATTTCATCTAGTGACCTGACTGTACACCAGAGAACACACACAGGAGAGAAATCTTATAGCTGTGATCAATGTGGGAAGACTTATATTTCATCTTGCCATCTGACTAGACACCAGCGAGTACACACAGGAGAGAAACCTTATAGCTGTAATCAATGTGGGAAGAGTTTTACTCGGCCAGACAGCCTGATATCACACCAGAGAACACACACAGGAGAGAAACAATATAGCTGTGATCAATGTGGGAAGAGTTTTGCTGCATCTGGCTCTCTGACTCTACACCAGAGAATACACACAGGAGAGAAACCTTATAGTTGTGGTCAATGTGGGAAGAGTTTTACTACATCTGGCTATCTTACTCTACACCAAAGAACACACACAGGAGAGAAATCTTATAGTTGTGGTCAATGTGGGAAGAGTTTTACTACATCTAGCTCTCTGACTCGACACCAGAGAAGACACACAGGAGAGAAATCTTCTAGCTGTGGTAAATGTGGGAAGAGTTTTACAACATCTGGCTGTCTCTCCAGATCAAAACACCTCAAGAAACACCTGCAGAGATCCACAGGGAAGAGAACTCACTGCTCCTCTGACTGTGGAAAGAAATTCACCTCTTCATCAGGCATTAAAATTCATCAGAGAATCCACACAGGAGAGAAATATTTTAGCTGTGGTCAATGTGGCAAGAGTTTTACTAGTTCAACCAGCCTCATATCACACCAGAGAATCCACACAGGAGAGAAACCTTATAGCTGTGATCAATGTGGGAAGAGTTTTACTTCATCTAGCCATCTGACTCTACACCAGAGAACACACACAGGAGAGAAACCTTTTAGCTGTGATCAGTGTGACAAGAGATTCTCCGGTAAAAGACATCTGATCAAACATCAGAAAATACATGAATGAGTTGTTTCATGATATCAATGATATAATGTCACAATGTAGAATGTTTTAACATTGTAGAAGGAGTATTTTAATGATGTCACAATGTAGAACCCTAAAAGTTTGTCCCCTGTTCTATTGATTTCAACATGATATGGATATTAGCCTCAGGGGGAAAATCCAGGCTCTGAAATGGAAGAGTTACTATTTATGTGATTTAACAAAAAGTGACTAACACAAAAAGAGTTGTGTTACACTTACCATGTTGGTGACCCACTTGAATCAAAATGCAACACTTCAAAATGTATCTGGCTGTTTTCTACAAATTGTCCTCTAACCAGGGATGTACACATTATTCCCAGATTCCGTGTGGTTTTTGAGCTGTTAGTTTTAACAGGACGTGCAACCTCATCTCCCTCCTCTCGGCACAATTGATTTCAACATGATATCGATGAGTTATGACAAATAAGTGTTGTGTTCCTTTGTTCAGCGACCCCTACATTTAAATGCATCACTCCAAAATGTAGCTGACTGTCTTCTGCAGGTTGTCCTCTAACCAGTGAGGTAAAATATATCTCCATTTCCATGTGTTTTTTTAGTTGTGTTAGTTTCAACATCACGTATAACCTGATTTCCCCCCTAATCGATATCAGTGATTTATTGCTACTTGTCAAAACAACAGTGTTTTTGGTTGTTGTGTCCATGATGAGGACAATTTGGTTTTGTAACTGTCTCAAGGGTGGGCAGTCAAAAAGTTTTGTGTTTAGCGTTTAGCCAGTGAGTTGCCATGGATCTTTTTTTGACTGCACGTTTTTCCGTATTGGAGATGAGTTTTGTTCGGGCTCGTTCCAAGGGGACGAGAGTTCTAGAAGCTAGTGGGGAAGAAATACGTTTTTTTCTTGTTTATAATTGTTGACTGCCAGTAGACACCATGTTTATATTGGTGAAGGTGAAGCATTGTAGTTGATTATAATGTGAAATGGAAGTTGTTTTCTGTTGGTGGTAAGCATTCTCTTAAGGTGTTACAGTCTTTGGTTTTTCCATTTATATTTTGAGGTTTGGATTTTTGCACGTCTAGCTCGTTAGCACGTCTAGCCTCTTACATCTAGACGTTCCGCTAGCGGAACACCTGCTCCAATATCCAATGATGGGCGTGGCGCGAAATACAAAGTCCTCGAAAATCCGAAAACTTCAATTTTTCAAACATATGACTATTTTACAGCATTTTAAAGACAAGACTCTCCTTTATCTAACTACACTGTACAAATTTCTGGCGTCTTCTGAGAGCCTATGGGAGTGTTAGAAAATGTCACGTCATGCCAGAGATCCCCTGTTTTGGATAGAGATGATCAAGAAGGCCAAGAAATAGTCAGAGAGGGCGCTTCCTGGTTGGAATCTTCTCAGGTTTTGGCCTGCCAAATGAGTTCTGTTATACTCACAGACACCATTTAAACAGTTTTAGAAACTTTGGAGTGTTTTCTATCCAAAGCTTATAATTATATGCATATTCTAGTTTCTGGGCAGGAGTAATAATCAGATTAAATCGGGTACGTTTTTTATCCGGCCGTGAAAATACTGCTCCCTATCCATAACAAGCTAGCTCGTTAGCACGTAGGACGCACTGATTGGTGTCACCTCGTTAGTCAGTATGTGTTACACCTGTGCTGGCTTGTCCATCTCGTTAGTGGGAAGGTGTTTCACCTGAGCTGGTCCAGGTTCTATTTAAGAGTGTCTGGCCCAGTGCTCCAGTTGTCTTGATACATGTGGAGAGTCAACACCTTTAGTTGCTCCACCTTTTTGGTTTGCTTCCTGTCTTTAAGTTTGGTGTGGGTTTTTCTTTTGTTTTCCTCTTCTTGGGCAGATTTAGTGGGTCTCATGGTGGGTGTCTTTTAGGTCCCAGTTGTTGTTACTAGTCAACTTTCAGTGGACACTGTGAGAGCAAAATTGCAAGATTATGTTATAATACTTTTTTTTGCAACAAATGGTTGTTTTATGCAACAGAATAGAGGGTTCTTAGAACTATTGTGTCTGTGTTCTACTGAGGATGGGCCTCTGGGAGAAAACACTGACAGGAGATTTACAATGTCTTTTGGGTGATAAAACCTAAAGAGACTGCATTCCAGAACATGAGTTAATGTTTCTGTTCTATATGGTACCAGGGAGAGATGACCCCAGGGCCAGACCCTGGTCTCTACACAAAGAGTACTGTTTTTACAGCAGATACTGTCTGCTGAGAATTATAAATATCTTTCATACAAATCTTGTGACCCGTTCTATACATCTGTTCGTCATGTAGGTTAAAAGGGGTGTATCTTGGCTGTAAAAGACCTTTGTACTTTTGTCTCGGGGCTCTCAACGAATCATCTGGGGGTGATTGTTCGACCAGCCATCATTATCATAGGGCACCCAATTGATTGACTTTATATGTGTGTTGTATTGACCTGCTCCCTTATAAGTGAATAAAGATTTAGTTTAAGATAAGTTTGTCTCAATTAATATTAAAGAAATTCACCACATTTGGCGATGGGGATGTGAATCTTCACTTGGTGACCGCTCCTGGTGACCTGGGTAAATGGTGCACCAGGGATCCCTCTAACTTGGGATCTCAGGGAGACCACACTGCGGGAACAGAGCAGATGGACCCACCTTTGATCTGAGAGGCAGCGAGCCGAGTGGATACCATCAGTACAGTATATATAGTGGATACCATCAGTATAGTATATATAGTGGATACCATCAGTATAGTATATATAGTGGATACCATCAGTATAGTATATATAGTGGATACCATCAGTATAGTGTATATATAGTGGATACCATCAGTATAGTATATATAGTGGATACCATCAGTATAGTATATATAGTGGATACCATCAGTATAGTATATATAGTGGATACCATCAGTATAGTATATATAGTGGATACCATCAGTATAGTATATATAGTGGATACCATCAGTATAGTATATATAGTGGATACCATCAGTATAGTATATATAGTGGATACCATCAGTATAGTATATATAGTGGATACCATCAGTATAGTATATATAGTGGATACCATCAGTATAGTGTATATAGTGGATACCATCAGTATAGTATATATAGTGGATACCATCAGTATAGTATATATAGTGGATACCACATCTCAAACCTAGTTAAAAAAAAAAAAGAGGTGAGTGAAACACGCAAAGTGGAGTTTTTAGAAAAGCCTCGTAGGCTCTGAGTGTGTATTGCTGTGTGGAGGTGTAAACAGGGCCCAGTCAGTAGGCTCTGAGTGTGTATTCCTGTGTGGAGGTGTAAACAGGGCCCAGTCAGTAGGCTCTGAGTGTGTTCCTGTGTGGAGGTGTAAACAGGGCCCAGTCAGGAGGCTCTGAGTGTGTATTCCTGTGTGGAGGTGTAAACAGGGCCCAGTCAGGAGGCTCTGAGTGTGTATTCCTGTGTGGAGGTGTAAACAGGGCCCAGTCAGGAGGCTCTGAGTGTGTATTCCTGTGTGGAGTTGTAAACAGGGCCCAGTCAGGAGGCTCTGAGTGTGTATTCCTGTGTGGAGGTGTAAACAGGGCCCAGTCAGGAGGCTCTGAGTGTGTATTCCTGTGTGGAGGTGTAAACAGGGCCCAGTCAGAAGGCTCTGAGGCTGAGTCAGCTATCTGTGTGAACTGGATGAAAACTAGAATCTGTGTTTACTAGTTAAGACCATTTGTGATATAGTATACGATGGTACGGTGCACCTGGAATTATTTTAAACCTGTACCCCATTTTAGAAGTATTGAAAGATGTAAATGTATGAGTTTCATTATCCTAGGAACTAACCATTAGATAAATGTGAAAATGTTCCTGCAGGTTAAAATATTGTTGAAAAACAACTAATTGATTAGGTATGTTTGGGAATAGCATTGTGTGACTGTGATATGAGCGTTGTGTGACTGTGATATGAGAGTTGTGTGACTGTGATATGGGAGTTGTGTGACTGATATGAGAGTTGTGTGACTGTGATATGAGTCTTAATCTGATGTTTGGATAGTAACATAGAAATATGCTGAATCAGATGATTGAAATGTGGATAATAAGCGGGATGATATTTTAGAAAGCAGCGGAAGGTCTATAGTTCCTGGGAGGCTTGATTTTGCCGTGGTCTCTGGGAGGTTAGAGAACCGTTGAGGATCCCATGGTCATTGTCTGGGAAACTAAAGTTTATTTTTGGTTCCGCTGGGAGGATGTTTGGAGAGCTGCTTCGTTGCTATGGAGAGTCCCTGAAAAAGCAAATGGAATGGTTGTCGTGACTACCTGAGAATTTCTTACGTTTTATATGGATTCTGTGAATATATGAAAATATGATGAATTATATGTGTGTATAATGATTACTAGAGATTTGATGAAGTAATACTGGGAATATAATTAGATACAATTTAAACAACCCATATGTAGACGAACGTAGGTTTTGAGTTGGTATCTTTAATGGATCATTTGATAAAGATGAGGTTTAAGCATTATTAAACTGTCTACAAAGTCTGAGCAGTTGTCTCAGAAACTGATGGGAGTGTGTCCACTTTAGGGTAAGTTACCCTAACGATGTAACTATAAAACGCTTATTGGATTTTCTCCGTCCGGGTACTACATTTCAAATACATGTAAATCTACATTTGAAATGGGGGGGGGGGGGGGTCTCCCTGGTATGAGAGGAGTTGGGGGGGAGTTTAGTTAGTTAGTTAGTTAGTTAGTTAACGAAGCTAACATTAGCTAGTTCATTATCACAAAAGTGAGAACTGCTCTAGATTGGAAACTTACGTTAATGAGTGTAAAGCCATGTTGGCTTTATGGAAACGATATACAATATATGGGAAAGAATATAGTTGAGGAAATAATCCAAACCTAGTTGTGCCTAGTTAGGACATAACGTTAGCTAGCTAGCTAACGGTACTGTACTGTAGCTCATACAACGCCGACGGTCAAACCCGGCTTTGTAATATTTACGTTCATTAACTATAGTAACGTTATGGAAGATATTCACAGAAAACCATCATTGTCTTCGTTATTCATTATTAGTATGTTATATTATTATAATAAATTATTTCGAGACATATTCAGAGCCAAACATCAACCCAACTTAACCTTTTTAACTGTTGTCGCATCCAAACTTGTCACCATCGTTTTCAGTTGTAATTGCGAAGTTCCCGGAAGAAGTCCAGCAACAACGGAGGTTCCTCGATGAACCCACCTTCTAACAAGTTCTTTGAAGAACCTTTTGGGGCTGTTTTTCATTGACCAAGAACCCTACGGTTCTTAGGGGATCTGAGAACAACTCCAGTTGAACCCTTCATTTTTAGAGTGTAGTCGGCTCTATTTACTCTCAGATTCAAACATGATGATTAGTATCAACGATCAAGTCAGCTGCTGCTGCTCCAATACAGTATGAGGTGAGACGGTGAACTGATGTTGAACTGGGCAGTCAGCTGCTGCTGCTCCAATACAGTATGAGGTGAGACGTGAACTGATGTTGAACCGGGCAGTCAGCTGCTGCTGCTCCAATACAGTATGAGGTGAGACGGTGAATATGTACATGTAGGTAGAGTTATTAAAGTGACTATGCATAGATGATAACAGAGAGTGGGGGGGGGGGGGGGGGGGGGGCTTCCTCTGACACCGCCTGGTAAAGAGGTCTTGGATGGCAGGGAGCTTGGCCCCAGTGATGTACTGGGCTGTACGCACTACCCTCTGTAGTGCCTTGCGGTCGGAGGCAGAGCAGTTGCCATACCAGGCAGGGATGCAACCAGTCAGGATGCTCTCGATGGTGCAGCTGTAGAAGCTTTTGAGGATCTGAGGACCCATGCTAAATCTTTTCAGTCTCCTGAGGAGGAATAGGTTTTGTCGTGCCCTCTTCACGATTATCTTGGTGTGCTTGGACCATGATAGTTTGTTAGTGATGTGGACACCAAGGAACTTGAAGCTCTCAACCTGCTCCACTACAGCCCCGTCGATGAGAATGGGGGCGTGCTCAGTCTTCCTTTTCCTGTAGTCCACAATCATCTCCTTAGTCTTGATCACGTTGAGGGAGAGGTTGTTGTCCTGGCACCACACGGCCAGGTCTCTGACCTCCTCCCTATAGGCTGTCTCATCGTTGTTGGTGATCAGGCCTACCACTGTTGTGGCATCGGCAAACTTAATAATGGTGTTGGAGTCGTGCCTGGCTGTGCAGTCATGAGTGAACAGGGAGTACAGGAGGGGGCTGAGCAAGCACCCCAGAGGGGCCCCTGTGTTGAGGATCAGTGTGGCGGATGTGTTGTTACCTACCCTTAAAAAACATGAGCTGGCGCACACCCAGAAGAATAGTTTGTGTGGAGGTCCTGACTAACCGCGAATAAACTATAAACTATCAAAATAAAGTCGCACACTCCATGTATAAACTCCCAGCAATTTATTGGGTATTTACCAACGTTTCAGCATCACTGTGCCTTCCTCAGGGTGATGTCATCAATACTTGAACCAGGTTATGTAGACAAACAGTGCAATTAGTGCAACCAATGACAATAGAGAGGGGTGTGTCATAATGATTAAGTTAATTAAAATGAATTAGTGAAATTGTTAAAAAATATGACATATTAAATATATTACTGTATTGTTATCATATAGAAACATCATGGAATATTGTACATCATATTAAATATATTACTCTATTGTTATCATATAGAAACATCATGGAATATTGTACATCATATTAAATATATTACTCTATTGTTATCATATAGAAACATCATGGAATATTGTACATCATATTAAATATATTACTCTATTGTTATCATATAGAAACATCATGGAATATTGTACATCATATTAAATATATTACTCTATTGTTATCATATAGAAACATCATGGAATATTGTACATTATATGACCATCAACATACATTATTGTTTCATTCAATTTCACATAATAAAGATATTTAATATTTTCAAGTTCAGAAGTCAGAACCCATCACCTGCTATGTAAAATAGACAGAAGAATGCACAATGGTCAATGCTATCTGGGATCCTTGGGACATCCCTACCCTAAACCCTAACCTTAACCCCTACCTTAACCATTTTAAATGTCAACTTCAACGGGCTAGGGACGTCCCAAGGATGTATCTCTACCTGAAAATACATGATCTAAGTGATTCATAGTTGGTATTCAGCAGTCATAAAGCCTTATTTACTTTAATGAACTACTAAAATAGTGATTTTGTCAGACAGCATAGACAGCAGCTCTACACTTTATTGACTGACTGATCCTTCCATCCCTACTCAGCCTTCCTCTCCTCTGAAGACCCAGTGAGGGTGGAGCTCAGTCAGAGAGCTGTTGAGGGACTGGTTAGGAAGAACACTTCTACAGCCAGAGAGGTGAGGTCACACATGGTTTAGATGGTAAATATTTATGTCCCCTTAGCGGTTCATCACGTCAGCAAAAGGGAATATGTTCCATCATCTATGTTTATTTACATTAGTACAAATTGTCCACTGACATTGGTGGAATTTCTCACCCATTTGGGCTGTATGAAAGTTCATTTTCCCCTCAGACACACACATTTGTTCTTTGATATTATGAAGGTAATTTGTGTCAAATGTACTTTTCCCCTCATTCACCCCATCTCTTTACATTGCTGATGCATAATCAGTGGCCTGACTGTGTCAAAGGCCCATCCTGGTAGATCTGAACCTAATGCAGCTTGGAGTGATCGGATGACAGAAGTCACATTTAGGTGCCAGGTGTAACTGAGGCCATAGATGCTCCATATCCATTACTTGAGTGTTTTGTATAATATGACTAAATGTGTTTTTGTGTTGCAGGGTGTCGTGTCTTTGGGGTACGATTAAACTGAAGACATGTTTATCAATTAACTCCCTGTAATTATTATCACGCGATTAAACTGATTAATCGTTTAATTGTAATTAACTAGGAAATCGGGGCACCAAGGAAAATATTCAGATTACAAAGTTATAACTTTCCTATATTATAACATTATATATTATAGTATAGGCCGATTATCTTCTGGTTTAAATGGTGTATTTTACCTCGCGTCCAGTCTCATTCCAAACGTCGTAAATTGTTGTATCTGCACGAACCCAGTCTTTACTAAAATCATCCATACATCAATTGTCTTAAAATCATTTATTTACTAAACTAAGTAATTCACAGAAAGTATACAAACAGTAATTATCATCACAAAGAATTGGTAGAGTAATGTGCTTTAGTGGTCTAAACAGGCCTGGCGGCCTGTTGAACAAAGGGTCATAAACGGTCAGCTGAGGAGACACACAGAGTTCATTAATATTAACAATTGATATGCTAATCCTTTGTACATGAACGCTCACTCATTCGGGAACAACTGCAATCAATATATATTTACGCTCACTGTGTCGTCGGGATCCTTGTTGAAGAGTCGTTCTGTTGGAGAGTTTTGTCTCTCTCTCTCGGTTAGAATGGATCTTTCAAAGCGACATTCATTAATGTCGTCATAGAATAGATGTTTCGTCGGTCTTCGCGTTCAATGATATAATTTCTAGCTGCAGACTAATAATTAATATCAAAGACTTGTTCTTATTCTGTTGGTCTCGATAGTCTAAAAGTTCACTTTCAGTAGAGTACTTGGATGGTCAAACCTATTGGCCAACTCGCAATGGAGTGGAGGCCTGGTCTGGAGAAAAGTAAATCAGGGTGGGTTTTATAGTGACATAGAACAGCTTGTCACATGACGCCTGGTCCTGTCTGTGTCCCTGGGGGGCGTGCCGATGACTGAGTTAAGCTTGGTACAGGAATACAATTCTATCACATTAACATCAGTACATAGCATCTCAATGTATTACAAAAGCTTTATCCTTATTAATACATTCTATACAACCATGTGGATTCAAGTCTCATCGCTGAGGCTATTATATAAACAGTTTTATGGTAATATGGCTATGTTGTCTCTTCTGAGTATCACAAAATTGTACCAAGCGGACCAGTTCGTAGCTGGATTCTTCACCAATCTTCCATACCTTCTCCAGAACACAAATGTCGCTTGGCTCCCCAATTCTGTGAGTTGGAAGAATTTCCTGTGTCTCTCTATGGGCCATGTGGCAAGAGATTCTCCTCAGAGTTTTTACAACCCTTTCACACAGGGCCTGGGTGGGGTAAGGTAGGTTGGGGGATGGTGTAAGGGGGGAGGGGGTCAACTGTCCTCCCTGTACTCAAAGAGGCCAACGTCATGACAAGGGGCAGTCAGAAATGGAACAGCAAGGCCACAGAACATGACATAATCAGAGCTGTGGGAGACCACCTCAAGCCCCTGGTAGAGCCGGGGGTGGTGTTTACCACTCCACCACGCCTTCAGCAGGCTGGAAAAGTTGGATTGATACCGTTTTTCGGACCAAGAGTCTGTTGCTTGGTCAGTCATTGGGTTCATTCAATAGTTATTTATACAGCACATGTCAGACATGGATGCAACACAATGGCTTCACAGGAAAAAACTATGAAAATAATCAGAAATATTTAGTACACAAATATGAGGATAAAAAACAATAACAACTGAAAGACTAATGAGCATTGTAAGGAAATGCCATTGATTAAAATATCAACAATATGATGCAATATCCAACCCAAAATATAACTTGTTTTTTAGGAGGGGCTCTGAAAGACACTATGGGGGTGTCCACTGAAAGTTGACTAGTAACAACAACTGGGACATAAAAGACACCCACCATGAGACCCACTAAATCTGCCCAAGAAGAGGCAAACAAAAGAAAAACCCACACCAAACTTAAAGACAGGAAGCAAACCAAAAAGGTGGAGCAACTAAAGGTGTTGACTCTCCACATGTATCAAGACAACTGGAGCACTGGGCCAGACACTCTTAAATAGAACCTGGACCAGCTCAGGTGAAACACCTTCCCACTAACGAGATGGACAAGCCAGCACAGGTGTAACACATACTGACTAACGAGGTGACACCAATCAGTGCGCCCAACGAGCTAGACGTACTAACGAGCTAGACGTGCTAAAGTCCAACCTCAAAACATAAATGGAAAAACCAAAGCCTGTAACACCTTAAGAGAACAAATATATCCTATATTTCTTTTGGACAAGTTTGCTCACCACCAACAGAAAACAACTTACTTTCCCAATATAATCAACCACAATGCTTCACCTTCACCAATATAAACATTTACATTTTAGTCATTTTAGCAGACGCTCTTATCCAGAGCGACTTACAGTAGTGAATGCATACATTTCATACATTTTTTTTTTTTTTTTTTTTCTGTGCTGGCCCCCCGTGGGAATTGAACCCACAACCCTGGCGTTGCAAACACCATGCTCTACCAACTGAGCTACAGGGAAGGCTAACATGGTGTCTACTGGATGTCAACAATTAAAAACAAGAAAAAAACACGTATTTCTAAATAATAATATACAATCGTATCTTTTCTCCTTTTTCTTTCCATAGAATCCTAAAACTCACTAGCTTCTAGAACACTCGTCTTCCTAAAACTCACTAGCTTCTAGAACTCATCTTCCTACAGCCTTCCCTGTAGCTCAGTTGGTAGAGCGTGGTGTTTGCAACACCAGGGTTGTGGGTTTGATTCCCACGGGGGGCCAGCAAAAAAATTATGAAATTGTATGAAATGTATGCATTCACTACTGTAAGTCGCTCTGGATAAGAGCGTCTGCTAAATGACAAAAATGTAAAAAAAATGTAAAACTCACTAGCTTCTAGAACTCTCCTCTTCCTAAAACTCACTAGCTTCTAGAACTCTCGTCTTCCTAAAACTAACTAGCTTCTAGAACTCTCGTCTTCCTAAAACTCACTAGCTTCTAGAACTCTAGTCTTCCTAAAACTCACTAGCTTCTAGAACTCTCATCCACTTGGAACAAGCCCAAACAAAACTCATCTCCAATACGGAAAAACATGCAGTCAAAATAAATTGTGATCCATGGCAACGGACTGGCTAAACACAAAACACAAAACTTTTTAACTGCCCACCCTTGAGACAATCAGCAACCAAGTTGTCCTCACCACAGACATGTCTGATTTCAAGAGGAAACTCCTGCAATATCCATAGTAACTTTCCACCTCACTGTGGAGCTTCTCTCTCTTTTCAGGGTTCACTAGATAGGCATGTTGTTGGATCGGGGCCCAGTCCCCAATGTCATGCTCTAGTACATTTGGGTTGGCACATCTGAGAATGAACCCTGATATTCTAAAAGCAGGGAAACAATGTCAATATAATTGTAGCAAAAATTGTCAGTTGGTTACATGAAGAATTATCATTACTAAATGTTACATGAATTGTACATAATGTAAATATTAAATATTTGATTGCATGTCTTATATTCAAAGTCTTTTCAATTACATTTTGCTAGGTGGGATAGCCCAATGTCAAAACACAGTTTTAACGTGTCCAAATCAATAACCAATATGCAGAAACAGTTTGTGATATATCACTGATATCGATTAGGGGGGAAATCAGGTTGTACGTGTTGAAACTAACACAACTAAAACAAGGGAATGGGAGATATATTTTACCTCACTGATTAGAGGACAACCTGCAGAAGACAGTCAGCTACATTTTGGAGTGATGCATTTAAATGTAGGGGTCACTGAACAAAGGCACACAACACTTTTTTGTCATAACTCATCGATATCATGTTGAAATCATTTGTGTGAAAGAAGGGAGATGAGGTTGCACGTCCTGTTAAAACTAACAGCTCAAAAACCACATGGAATCTGGGAATAATGTGTACATCACTGGTTAGAGGACAATTTGTAGAAAACAGCTAGCTACATTTTGAAGTGTTGCATTTTGATTCAAGTGGGTCACCAACGTGGTAAGTGTAACACAGCTCTTTTTTTGTTAGTCACTTTTTGTTAAATCTCATAAATAGTAACTCTTCCATTTCAGAGCCTGGATTTTCCCCCTGAGGCTAATATCCATATCATGTTGAAATCAATAGAACAGGGGACAAACGTTTAGGGTTCTACATTGTGACATCATTAAAATACTCCTACAATGTTAAAACATTCTACATTGTGACATTAATTCATTGATATCATGAAACAACTCCTTCATGTATTTTCTGATGTTTGATCAGAGATCTTTAATCAGATTATCTCTGGTCACAGCTATAAGATTTCTCTACTGTGTGTGTTCTCTGGTGTACTGTCAGACCGCTAGATGAAACAAAACTCTTCCCACATTGACCACAGATATAAGGTTTCTCTCCTGTGTGTGTTCTCTGGTGTAAAGTCAGCTGGCCAGATGAAACAAAACTCTTCCCACATTGATCACAGCTATAAGGTTTCTCTCCTGTGTGTGTTCTCTGGTGTAAAGTCAGCTGGCCAGATGAAATAAAACTCTTCTCACATTGACCACAGATATAAGGTTTCTCTCCTGTGTGTGTTCTCTGGTGTGATACCAGATGGCCAGATCGACCAAAACTCTTCCCACATTGATCACAGTTATAAGGTTTCTCTCCTGTGTGTGTTCTCTGGTGTACAGTCAGAGAGCTAGATATAGTAAAACTCTTCCCACATTGATCACAGCTATAAGGTTTCTCTCCTGTGTGTATTCTCTGGTGCACTCTCAGAGTTTCAGATTGACTAAAACTCTTCCCACATTGATCACAGCTGTAAGATCTCTCTCCTGTGTGTGTTCTCTGATGCATTTTAATGCCTGATGAGGTGAATCTCTTCCCACAGTCAGAGCAGCAGTGAGTTTTCTTCCCTGTGGGTCTCTGCAGGTGTTTCTTGAGGTGTTCTGATCTGGAGAGACTCTTCTCTGCCTCTTCAGCATCACGAGGTTGTTGAGGCGCCCCAGAGGATCCACGATAGTCCCGTCTCTCTCCTGTGTGAACAACAAAGTCAGACAGATGATTAAAGGCCCACAACAGCGGTAACCCACTGTAAAAGGTGATGCCAACAGCGGAGCCATGATATTGGACAACAATTGACGTCTGTAATGAATGTTAAAATTATTTGATATTTGCCTTAAAATGAGCAAGAAAAGTTATATTTTGTCTTGTTTTCACATTAGTAGTGAAATCGATGATTGCAGGCTAGAAATAAGTTATTCATGTTGTTGAAACTCTAAGCAGTGTGCCAGACGACTTTTGGTCTCCAATATAGGCCCCTTTCTGTGTTTGCTAAAATTGCGGCATGAGGGCAATGCGCAGAAACTCCTCCCTGCTAATGAGGAAACCGATAGTTATTACATTTACATTACATTTAAGTCATTTAGCAGAAGCTCTTATCCAGAGCGACTTACAAATTATGGATGTAGTATATCTGGTAATGAGGAAACTACTAGTTATGGATGTAGTATATCTGGTAATGAGGAAACCACTAGTTATGGATGTAGTATATCTGGTAATGAGGAAACCACTAGTTATGGATGTAGTATATCTGGTAATGAGGAAACCACTAGTTATGGATGTAGTATATCTGGTAATGAGGAAACCACTAGTTATGGATGTAGTATATCTGCTAATGAGGAAACCACTAGTTATGGATGTAGTATATCTGGTAATGAGGAAACCACTAGTTATGGATGTAGTATATCTGGTAATGAGGAAACCACTAGTTATGGATGTAGTATATCTGCTAATGAGGAAACCACTAGTTATGGATGTAGTATATCTGGTAATGAGTAAACCACTAGTTATGGATGTAGTATATCTGGTAATGAGGAAACCACTAGTTATTTTTGTAAAGTTATTTTTGAATCTGGCAATGCGGTTGCATTCACGAGATGTTAATCTATAATTCTTTGAATGACAATATTATATTTTACCAATGTTTTTGAATAGTAATATTTTAATTTGTTGTGCTGATTCACTGGTGGTATTGGACGGAAAATATTTTCTGAACATCACCGCCATTGTAAAATTATGTTTTTGGATATAAATATAAACTTGATAGAACAAAAAATGCATGTGTTGTCTAACATAATGTCCTAGGAGTGTCATCTGATGAAGATTGTCAAAGGTTAGTGCATAATTTTTGCTGGTTTTCTGCTTTTGGTGACGCCTGTCTTTGCATTGAAAATAGCTGTATGTAATGTTTTGTCAATGTACTGTCCTAACATAATCTAACTTTATGCTTTCGCCGTAAAGCCTTTTTGAAATCGGACAACGTGGTTAGATTAAGGAGATGTTTATCTTTCAAAGGGTGTAAGATAGTTGTATGTTTGAGAAATTTGAATTATGATATTTAATTGTTTTCAAATTTGGCGCCCTTGATATTTCACTGGCTGTTGATAGTGTGTACCGGGGGTGGGACGCTAGCGTCCCACGTAGCCCATAGAAGTTAATGCACCACCACTAATGAGTTGTGGAGCATCTCAAAGCAAATGTTTCTTCACCTCAAACAGCAAGTGCACCTCAGCCACGCTCAAGGTCCTAAACGATATCTTAACCGCCATCGATAAGAACCAATACTGTGCAGCCGTATTCATTGACCTGGCCAAGGCTTTCGACTCTGTCAATCACCACATCCTCATCGGCAGACTCAACAGCCTTGGTTTCTCAAATGACTACCTCGCCTGGTTCACCAACTACTTCTCTGATAGAGTTCAGTGTGTCAAATCGGAGGGCCTGTTGTCCAGACCTCTGGCAGTCTCTATGGGGGTGCCACAGGGTTCAATTCTTGGGCCGACTCTCTTCTCTGTATACATCAATGATGTCGCTCTTGCTGCTGGTGATTCTATGATCCACCTCTACGCAGACGACACCATTCTGTATACTTCTGGCCCTTCTTTGGACATTGTGTTAACAACCCTCCAGACGAGCTTCAATGCCATACAACTCTCCTTCCGTGGCCTCCAACTGCTCTTAAATACAAGTAAAACTAAATGCATGCTCTTCAACCGATCGCTGCCTGCACCTGCCCGTCCGTCCAGCATCACTACTCTGGACAGTTCTGACTAAGAATATGTGGACAACTACAAATACCTAGGTGTCTGGTTAGACTAAACTCTCCTTCCAGACTCACTATAAGCATCTCCAATCCAAAGTTAAATCTAGAATTGGCTTCCTATTTCGCAACAAAGCATCTTTCATTCATGCTGCCAAACATACCCTCATAAAACTGGCCATCCTACCGATCCTCGACTTCGGCGATGTCATTTACAAAATAGCCTCCAATACCCTACTCAATAAATTGGATGCAGTCTATCACAGTGCCATCCGTTTTGTCACCAAAGTCCCATATACTACCCATCACTGCGACCTGTACGCTCTCGTTGGCTGGCCCTCGCTTCATACTCGTCGCCAAACCCACTGGCTCCAGGTCATCTACAAGACCCTGCTAGGTAAAGTCCCCCCTTATCTCAGCTCGCTGGTCACCATAGCAGCACCCACCTGTAGCACGCACTCCAGCAGGTATATCTCCCTGGTCACCCCCAAAGCCAATTCCTCCTTCGGCCGCCTCTTCTTCCAGTTCTCTGCTGCCAATGACTGGAACGAACTACAAAAATCTTGCTTTTACCTGCCTTATCTCACCTCATTTGCTCACATTGTATATAGACTTATTTTTCTACTGTATTATTGACTGTATGTTTGTTTTACTCCACGTGTAACTCTGTGTTGTTGTATGTTGTCGAACTGCTTTGCTTTATCTTGGCCAGGTCACAATTGTAAATGAGAACTTGTTCTGAACTTGCCTACCTGGTTAAATAAAGGTGAAATAAAAAATAAAATAAAAGATCAATGTCCCTGTTTTATTAGATAGTACTCACTGTATTTACTAGTGTTAATCAGATCAATGTCCCTGTTTTATTAGATAGTACTCACTGTATTTACTGGTGTTAATCAGATCAATGTCCCTGTTTTATTAGATAGTACTCACTGTATTTACTGGTGTTAATCAGATCAATGTCCCTGTTTTATTAGATAGTACTCACTGTATTTACTGGTGTTAATCAGATCAATGTCCCTGTTTTATTAGATAGTACTCACTGTATTTACTGGTGTTAATTAGATCAATGTCCCTGTTTTATTAGATAGTACTCACTGTATTTACTGGTGTTAATCAGATCAATGTCCCTGTTTTATAAGATAGTACTCACTGTATTTACTGGTGTTAATCAGATCAATGTCCCTGTTTTATAAGATAGTACTCACTGTATTTACTGGTGTTAATCAGATCAATGTCCCTGTTTTATTAGATAGTACTCACTGTATTTACTGGTGTTAACCAGATCAATGTCCCTGTTTTATTAGATAGTACTCACTGTATTTACTGGTGTTAATCAGATCAATGTCCCTGTTTTATAAGATAGTACTCACTGTATTTACTGGTGTTAATCAGATCAATGTCCCTGTTTTATTAGATAGTACTCACTGTATTTACTGGTGTTAATCAGATCAATGTCCCTGTTTTATTAGATAGTACTCACTGTATTTACTGGTAATAATCAATTCTCCAGTCTTCTCTTCTTCGTCCTCCTCTAATGTGACAGTAATCTCCCCCTCTTCATCCTTCATTCCAAAAACGTCTTCATCTTCTTTCACAGTAACATCCTCCTCCTCTTTCACTCTGAACGCGTCTTTCTCTTCTTCTTTCACTGAAACGTCTTTCTCTTCTTCTTTCACGGTAACAGCCTCACCCTCTACTTCTTGTTTTTGTATTGTAACATCTTTCTCTTCTTCCTCCTCTTTCACCAGAGTTTCTTTCTCCGTCCAGCAGACCTCTTCTTTAACAGGAGGAGAGTAGCTTAGTGAACTCATGGTCGGGGATAATAGCTAGTTAGCATTAGCGACTAGACTAGTGCTAACTTAACCACCCAGCTAGTTGACTTACAACGTAAATATTAAATTAAATGGGGTAGCTAGTTGTTTCCACATAAGTATGTTTAAATCATAGTAGCAAATAAACCACGAAATTGCCTAAAGAACTTGAATGTTCCGACTTTGTCGGCTAGCGAGCTACCGAGGTGGCTGCAGTTGTTGAAGAAGAGTTCCGTCCACTAGATTATACGTCACACTAGAAACATCGCCTGAAAGACACATATCGCCA
The DNA here is from genome assembly GCF_965601325.2 of Salmo salar. NCBI lineage: Eukaryota > Metazoa > Chordata > Actinopteri > Salmoniformes > Salmonidae > Salmo > Salmo salar. The sequence goes on along the minus strand of NW_027675329.1, from coordinate 457,591 downwards.
TCTGCTGTCTGGAGGGAGGAAACGCAGTTGAGGAGGGAAAACTATTTTTATTCTTCATTGAATTATAATATTATAAAGCATTTTAGGGAAACGTTTTTTTCCTCTCCATTAAATATGAATATTATATCAACACGTATAAAGAGCAACAAGTGTTGTTTGATTAGTTCAGATTTTTTTTATGAGAATTTAAAACAAACTTAACCTCTACTCCACATCTGTATTTCTGATTCAGTGAAATAACTAGATATCAAAATAAGCACCTAGTTATTGATACCCTTGATAAAGATGAGCAAAAATTACTGTATAAAATAAATAAATAAACTTTACCCACTACCAGGATATTTTAGCCCAAAACCTGGTTACCTCTCTGCTAGGAGGCTGAGACTTGGCCATAAGAGGATCTTCCAGCAAGACACATCAACATCCACAAAGAAATGGTTAATTGGGCACAAAATCAACATTTTCAATTGCCATCTCAGTCTTCAGACTCATAAAACATTTCAGTGTCATTATCCTCCCAAGGGGAGGGTGCTGGAGTATTGAAAACATGGGTGGCAATAATTCAGACCCCTACCTTTTGAGAATTACATGTTAAATTAAATCTCTTTTTCTGAACAATTGTATTAGTTTAAAATAATATAGGACTAGCTATAGGACTAGGTCTATACTGCTCCTACATGGTGTAACAATACATCATGTAGATGTATATAATGAACAGACTAGGTCTATACTGCTCCTACATGGTGTAACAATACATCATGTAGATGTATATAATGAACAGACTAGGTCTATACTGCTCCTACATGGTGTAACAATACATCATGTAGATGTATATAATGAACAGACTAGGTCTATACTGCTCCTACATGGTGTAACAATACATCATGTAGATATATACTACCGTTCAAAAGTTTGGGGTCACTTAGAAATGTCCTTGTTTTTTAAAGAAAGCACATTTTTCATCCATTAAAATAATAATAAAATTTATCAGACCAATCTTCCCTCCCCTTAACATTGGGTTTGATTCAGACCCTGTCAGTGTACCAGGTGGACCTTGGGTTGATCCAGACCCTGCCAGTGTACCAGGTGGACATTGGGTTGATTCAGGCCCTGTCAGTGTACCAGGTGGACATTGGGTTGATTCAGGCCCTGTCAGTGTACCAGGTGGACATTGGGTTGATTCAGACCCTGCCAGTGTACCAGGTGGACGTTGGGTTGATTCAGACCCTGTCAGTGTACCAGGTGGACATTGGGTTTGATTCAGACCCTGTCAGTGTACCAGGTGGACATTGGGTTGATTCAGACCCTGTCAGTGTACCAGGTGGACATTGGGTTTGATTCAGGCCCTGCCAGTGTACCAGGTGGACATTGGGTTTGATTCAGACCCTGTCAGTGTACCAGGTGGACATTGGGTTGATTCAGACCCTGCCAGTGTACCGGATGGACATTGGGTTGATTCAGACCCTGTCAGTGTACCAGGTGGACATTGGGTTTGATTCAGACCCTGCCAGTGTACCAGGTGGACATTGGGTTTGATTCAGACCCTGTCAGTGTACCAGGTGGACATTGGGTTTAATTCAGACCCTGTCAGCATGGCCAGAAATGTATTCCAAGGTCAGTAACTTATAACCACAGAACCACCCCAGACCTTTCATGCATGACTAAAAACACCTAAGTATTAGATTTACTGCCATGGTCTAGTATGTCACTGCATCAGACACCAGTCACAATGCTGGCTGAGGTACGAGTAAAACATGACATATTATTTCCTAACCGTTCACAATGCTGGCTGAGGTACTAGTAAAACATGACATATTATTTCCTAACCATTCACAATGCTGGCTGAGGTACTAGTAAAACATGACATATTATTTCCTAACCGTTCACAATGCTGGCTGAGGTACGAGTAAAACATGACATATTATTTCCTAACCATTCACAATGCTGGCTGGGGTACGAGTAAAACATGACATATTATTTCCTAACCATTCACAATGCTGGCTGAGGTACGAGTAAAACATGACATATTATTTCCTAACCATTCACAATGCTGGCTGAGGTACTAGTAAAACATGACATATTATTTCCTAACCATTCACAATGCTGGCTGAGGTACGAGTAAAACATGACATATTATTTCCTAACCATTCACAATGCTGGCTGAGGTACGAGTAAAACAAGACATATTATTTCAAAATTGTAAAAAATTCCCCAATCTTTTAAAAAAGATCTGAAATGGCTTTAGTTCAATACTTAGGGGAATGGAATTAACTGTCTTTTTTTATTAGGGGGGAATGTGGGAGGGGTCTCGAATGGTTGAGGGACAGCTATTGGGGAACTGTGGAGGGGATCTTGGAGGGTTGAGGAACAGCTATTGGGGAACTGTGGGGGGATCTTGGAGGGTTGAGGAACAGCTATTGGGGAACTGTGGGGGGGATCATGGAGGGTTGAGGAACAGCTATTGGGGAACTGTGGGGGGATCTTGGAGGGTTGAGGGACAGCTATTGGGGAACTGTGGGGGGGATCTTGGAGGGTTGAGGGACAGCTATTGGGGAACTGTGGGGGGATCTTGGAGGGTTGAGGAACAGCTATTGGGGAACTGTGGGGGGATCTTGGAGGGTTGAGGGACAGCTATTGGGGAACTGTGGGGAGATATTGGAGGGTTGAGGGACAGCTATTGGGGAACTGTGGGGGGATCTTGGAGGGTTGAGGGACAGCTATTAGGGAACTGTGGGGACGCACACGCACCCTCACACATAAGGATGGCTCTGTTGTATATATCACTATCATGCACACGCACCCTCACACATAAGGATGGCTCTGTTGTATATATCACTATCATGCACACGCACCCTCACACATAAGGATGGCTCTGTTGTATATATCACTATCATGCACACGCACCCTCACACATAAGGATGGCTCTGTTGTATATATCACTATCATGCACACGCACCCTCACACATAAGGATGGCTCTGTTGTATATATCACTATCATGCACACGCATCCTCACACATAAGGATGGCTCTGTTGTATATATCACTATCATGCCCACGCACCCTCACACATAAGGATGGCTCTGCTGTATATACCACTATCATGCACACGCACCCTCACACATAAGGATGGCTCTGTTGTATATATCACTATCATGCACACGCACCCTCACACATAAGGATGGCTCTGTTGTATATATCACTATCATGCACACACACCCTCACACATAAGGATGGCTCTGTTGTATATATCACTATCATGCACACGCACCCTCACACATAAGGATGGCTCTGTTGTATATATCACTATCATGCACACGCACCCTCACACATAAGGATGGCTCTGCTGTATATATCACTATCATGCACATGCACCCTCACACATAAGGATGGCTCTGTTGTGGACAGACTGATACATGTTTGATAGTGTCTTGATGCTGTATTGTTTGTCCTTCATGTTCTAATACTTTAATGTTACCCCTTCCTTGTGTTGTTTGTAATAAATAATATATATATATATATTTAAATCAGTCGGGGTCTAAACTTACTGTTGAGAGTTAGAATAGAAGAATAGACAAGGTGTCATTTAGAAATGTGCATCAGCAGTTTTTCTCTTGAAAAAAAAATAAAGAGGTGGGGAAAAGTACATTCTACACAAATGACCTTCATAATATCAAAGAACAAATGTGTGTCTGAGGGGAAATTAACTTTCATACAGCCAAAAGGGGTGAGAAGTTATACCAATATCAGTGGACAATTTGCACTGCTGCTGAAACACATCCCCACAGCATGATGCTGCCACCACCATGCTTCACCGTAGGGATGGTGCCAATTTTCCTCCAGACGTGACACATGGCATTCAGGCCAAAGAGTTCAATCTTGGTTTAATCAGACCAGAGAATCTTGTTTCTCATGGTCTCAGAGTCCTTTAGGTGCCTTTTGGCAAACTCCAAGTGGGCTGTCATATGCCTTTTACTGAGGAGTGGCTTCTGTCTGTCCTCTCTACCATAAAGGCCTGATTGGTGGAGTGCTGCAGAGATGATGGTCCTTCTGGAAGGTTCTCCCATCTCCACAGAGTAACTCTGGAGCTCTGTCAGAGTGACCATCGGATTCTTGGTCCCCTCCCTGACCAAGGCCCTTCTCCCCCGATTGCTCAGTTTGGCCGGGCGGCCAGCTCTAGGAAGAGTCTTGGTGGTTCCAAACTTCTTCCATTTCAGAATGATGGAGGCCACTGTGTTCTTGCAGACATTTTTTGGTACCTTTCCCCAGATCTGTGCCTTGACACAATAATGTCTCAGAGCTCTATGGACAATTCCTTTGACCTCATGGCTTGGTTTTTACTCTGACATGCACTGTGAACCTTATATAGAGAGGTGTGTGCCTTTCTAAATCATGTCCAACCAATTTAATTTACCACAGGTGGACTCCAATCAAGTTGTAGAAACATCTCAAGGATGATTAATGGAATCAGGATGCATCTGAACTCAATTTTGAGTCTCATAGCAAAGGGTCTGAATACTTAAGTACATTTGTAAAAATGTCTAAAAACCTGCTTTGGGATTGTGTAGAGTTTTCAACAACAAAACATGTTAACCTTTATTTAACTAGGCAAGTCAGTTAAGAACAAATTCTTATTTTCAATGACAGCCTATGAACAGAACTGCCTTGTTCAGGGGCAGAACAACAGATTTGTCATATCTACAGAGAAACCTAGATTCAAATACTTAGATTTGTGTATTGGGTCTATGTTGTCAAATTGTTAGATATTATTTGTTAGATATTACTGCACTGTCGGAGCTAGAAACACAAGCATTTTGCTACACCTGCAATAACATCTGCTCAACATGTGATGTGACCAATAAAATGTGATTTTGATTTGAAATAAACGTCCTATTTATCAAAGGTGCTTTTGGCTGGGGTCAAAATGACTCCAAAGGATTTGAATTTGTTAAAAGTCCATATTGATACAGAAACACTAAACCATGATTTAGATTTATTAAGAACAAGTTGATTGACAAAGTCATTAAGAATTGAATAAACTACATTTTGGCTATGATAAAAGATATGCCTCTGGGGTCAAAATGATCCATGTCAGAAGTATGGTTCAATGCAAATATGTAGTGGGTGTAAAGTTTGATTCGTTTTTAATGAGTGAGAATTTAAAACAATCAACACATGCTTCTCTTTGAACGACTTAGTATAATATTTAACGTTTATGAAATAAATTAAAAATAAACGTTTGGTTCCTCAACTGCGTTGCCCAGTCCAGTCAGCAGATGGCGATGTGCGTCTTTTAGGTTCAGGCGATGCTGCCAGTGTGACGTATAATCTAGTGGACGGGACGCTCCTTCAACAACAACAGCTAGTCAGACACCTCGGTAGCTTTCTAGCAAACATAGCTACAACATTCACGCTCTTTACACTGGTTTGGTGTATATTAGTCGCTGTGTATTAAACACACTTCTGTCGTATGTACTTGTTGGCCCATTTAATTATATATTTACGTTGTTTGTCAGCTAGCTGGTTTGCTAAGTTAGCTTAGAACTAGCCTAGTCGCTAATGCTAACTAGCTAACATACCGACCATGAGTTCACTAAGCTACTCTCCTCCTGTTAAAGAAGAGGAGGTCTGCTGGACGGAGAAAGAAGCTCTCGTGAAAGAGGAGGAGGAAGAGAAAGATGTTACAATACAAAAACAAGTAGAGGGTGAGGCTGTTACCGTGAAAGAAGAAGAGAAAGACGCGTTCAGAGTGAAAGAGGAGGAGGATGTTACAGTAAAAGAAGAGGAGGATGTCGTTTTTGGAGTGAAAGAGGAGGAGGGGGAGATGACTGTCACATTGGAGGAAGAAGAGGAGGTTGGAGATGTGTTTAACACCAGTAAGTACCGTCTCTGCAGTCGTTGAACCGTCTCTGCAGTAAAGGGGTTCTACACTTTAATGTTGTTCTGTAGGAATGGCTGAAGCTTCACTGTAACGTGTAGAACATCAAGAGTGGACCATCAACAAAACGTTAACAATTGATCAAATGCATCCAATGACAATGCCTGAAATACTGTAGTCCTCAATATCTCCTATTAGATTAGCCCAATATGTTCTCTTAAAGTGGCAATCAGCAGTTGTTACATCCATTTAGGGACTTATACATTAATGATATGTACCCATCTGTTTCTTGAAGAAATCACTTATAAATGCCTCATGAGCTTAGTTCAACTGTCGTACCCCATCAGAACCCAAAATATAAGCTTTTATTTACTCCAATGTTTGTCAGTAAATATAAACAAACACTGTATATCCTCAAAACATGGTTAAAACTATAATGTTGATATCATGAATGGTTACATTTCTCCAGCCCCATCCCTCAGCTTTTTACCGAAACGGGCAGGGAGTACGCTTTGTTATTGTTTCTACTGCTGATTGCTGCCCCCGTTACTCCTCAAGGTCCAAGGACTGAATGTTATTTTCAGAGGTAGACTGGCTCTGGTAGCTAAAATAGTCAACTATTCCATCTAAATGTGAATCGATTCTCAATTAAGATACATTTCTAGAAGCATAAATTGATGTACTTTCATATCAATTCAGAATAATTTCACACAATATTTAAATATCACATCAAAATAATTTCACATAATACTTTCCGGACTAGTCTCCCAGTCCCTGCTGCTGAAAAACATCCCCACAGCATGATGCTGCCACCACCATGCTTCACCATAAGGATAGTGCCAGGTTTCCTCTAGACGTGACTCTTGGCAGTCAGGCCAATGAGTTCAATCTTGGTTTCATCAAGCCAGAGACTCTTGTTTCTCATGGTCTTAGAGTCTTAACCTCTCTAGTGTAGGGGGCAGTATTTGCACGGCCGGATAAAAAACGTACCTGATTTAATCTGGTTATTACTACTGCCCAGAAACTAGAATATGCATATAATTGTTTGATTTGGATAGAAAACACCCTAAAGTTTCTAAAACTGTTTGAATGGTGTCTGTGAGTATAACAGAACTCATATGGCAGGCAAAAACCTGAGAAGATTCCAAACAGGAAGTACCCTCTCTGACCATTCCTTGGACTTCTTGGCTCTGTTTATTGAACATTTAGGATCTTTGCTGTAACGTGACACTTCCTACGGCTCCCATAGGCTCTCGGAAGGTGGCAGAACATTGAATGATGACTTTGCAGGCCATGGCTGAAAAACACTAGCGCATTTGGATAGTGGTCGCTCTGAGAACAATGAGACTGTGCACGAGCCGACACCATGTTTTTATTTTTTCGTCTTTGAACGAAAACAGGGTTTCCCGGTCGGAATATTATCGCTTTTTTTACGAGAAAAATGGCATAAAAATTTATTTTAAACAGCGGTTGACATGCTTCGCAGTACGGTAATGGAATATTTAGAAATTTTTTGTCACGAAACGCGTCGGGCGCGTCACCCTTCGTCACCCTTCGGATAGTGTCTTGAACGCACGAACAAAACAGAGGATATTTGAACATAACTATGGATTATTTTGAACCAAACCAACATTTGTTATTGAAGTAGAAGTCCTGGGAGTGCATTCTGACGAAGAACAGCAAAGGTAATCCAATTTTTCTTATAGTAAATCTGAGTTTGGTGAGGGCTAAACTTGGTGGGTGTCAAAATAGCTAGCCCGTGATGGCGAGCTATCTACTCAGAATATTGCAAAATGTGCTTTCACCGAAAAGCTATTTTAAAATCGGACATAGCGATTGCATAAAGGAGTTCTGTATCTATAATTCTTAAAATAATTGTTATGTTTTTTGTGAACGTTTATCGTGAGTAATTTAGTAAATTCACCGGAAGTTTGCGGTGGGTATGCTAGTTCTGAACGTCACATGCTAATGTAAAAAGCTGGTTTTTGATATAAATATGAACTTGATTGAACAACACATGCATGTATTGTATAACATAATGTCCTAGGAGTGTCATCTGATGAAGATCATCAAAGGTTAGTGCTGCATTTAGCTGTGGTTTGGGTTTATGTGACATTATATGCTAGTATGAAAAATGGGTGTCTGATTATTTCTGGCTGGGTACTCTGCTGGCATAATCTAATGTTTTGCTTTCGTTGTAAAGCCTTTTTGAAATCGGACAGTGTGGTTAGATTAATGAGAGTCTTGTCTTTAAAATGGTGTAAAATAGTCATATGTTTGAGAAATTGAAGTAATAGCATTTCTAATGTATTTGAATATTGCGCCACGGGATTCCACTGGCTGTTGAGTAGGTGGGACGTCCCACATACCCTAGAGAGGTTAAGGTGCCTTTTGTCAAACTCCAAGCAGGCTGTCATATGCTTTATACTGAGGAGTGGCTTCTGTCTGGCCACTGTACCATAAAGGTCTGATTGGTGGAGTGCTGCAGAGATGGTTGTCCTTCTGGAAGGTTCTCCCATCTCCACAGAGGAACTCTGGAGCTCTGTCAGAGTGACCATCAGGTTTTTGGTCACCTCCCTGACCAAGGCCCTTCTCCCCCAATTGCTCAGTTTGGCCGGGTGACCAGCTCTAGGAAGAGTATTCCATTTAAGAATGATGGAGGCCACTGTGTTCTTGGGGACCCATCCCCAGATCTGTGCCTCGACACAATCCTGTCTCGGAGCTCTACAGACAATTCCTTCGACCTCATGGCTTGGTTTTTGCATGCACTGTCAACTCTGGGACCTTATATAGACAGGTGTGTGCCTTTCCAAATCATATCCAATCAATTGAATTTCCCACAGGTGGACTCCGAACAAGTTGTAGATACATCTCAAGGATGATTCATGGAAACAAGATGCAGCTGAAAGCAATTTTGAGTCTCATAGCAAAGGGTTTGAATACTTAAGTAAATAAGGTCTTTTGGTTTTTTACCTGTTTTCACTTTGTCATTATGGGCTATTGATGACACCCCTCTGAAATAAGAGCCTAACCATCAGAAAAAAACCTCTTCCTTAGCCTACTCCTCCCGCTGCTGCTTGCCTTCGTAAATTTTGATGTTATGCTCCTAACGTTTCTGGTGATGGTGATGCGTTGTGCAGACCTCACTACCCTCTGGAGAGCCTTTCGGTTATGGGCGGAGCAGCTGCCATACCAGGCGGTGATACAGCCCGACAGGATGCTCTCGATTGTGCATCTGTAAAAGTTTGTGAGTGTTTTTGGTGACAAGCCGACCATTACACTGGATAATCGCAGCTAGCTAGCTGCTACCGAGTGGCCCAGCCTCGAAGCTAGCCTTGAGCCAGGCCCATCTCCCGGCCTGCTCAGTGGACCCTATGATCACTCGGCTACACAGCTGATTCCTCCCAGACTCTTCACTAAGACGACTAGAAGCCAATACATCACCGGATTCCTGCCGTAAGCTCTGGAACTTTGCACCAGATTGGCTATAGTGGCTAACGCCCTTGTCCCGAAGCTAGCACCAGTTAGCCTCGAGCCAGGTGCTTCTCCCGGCTAGCAAACAAAATTACTCCAGCTACAATAGCTATTTTGCCACTTGGCCTGTACCCTTTGTCAACACGGAGCTCCACCGATCCATCACGACTGGTCTGCCGACGTAATTCCGTCCGATGTGCCCTCAACCGGCCTTTGCAGGACGTCGGTGACGCCCTTGTCCCGAAGTTAGCACCAGTTAGCCTCGAGCCAGGCGCATCTCCCGGCTAGCATAGTAACGACTACTTACCGGCTTCCCTGTTTCGTATATTCCCATCACTGGACCCTATGATCACTTGACTACATAGCTGATGCCTGCTGGACTGTTCATTAATCACGGTACTCCATTTTGTATGTTTTGTTTATCTGTCGGCCCCAGCCTCGAACTCAGGCCCTGTGTGTAGTTAATCGACCCTCTCTGCCCATTCATCACCATTTTACCTGTTGTTGTTGTCTTAGCTGATTAACTGTTGTCTTACCCGTTGTTGTCTTAGCTAGCTCTCCCAATCAACACTTGTGATTGCTTTTTGCCTCTCTTTATGTCTCTCTAATGTCAATATGCCTTGTATACTGTTGTTTAGGGTAGTTATCATTGTTTTATTTTACTGCGGAGCCCCTCGTCCCACTCAACATGCCTCAGAGAGCTCTTTTGTCCCACCTCCCACACATGCGGTGACCTCTGTGGTGGTTAATTTCTTTACTATCAAATGAGGAGAGACAAACTTCACACAAGTTAGAGTTATACTTAAACTAAATCTTTAATAATAAGATCTTTACAATAGCAATGACTTATCAACGATTCACCATTTTCTAATGATCCGTTGAGAGTGGCAAAACAAAAGTACAAATATCTTTTATAGCCAAGATACACCCCTTTCAACCTACATGACGAACAACCGATACATAGAATGGTCACAAGGTTAACATTTGTATGAAAGATATCTATAATACATAGCAGACAGCATCTGCTGTTTCAGCAGTTTTCATTGTAAAGACCAGTGTCTGGTCCTCCTACTCCAAACTGGAACCGTCTCTTCCTGGTACGGTATAGAATAGAACCATTAACTCATGTTCTCTGGAATGCTCTTTAGGTTTTATCACCCAAAGACATCGTAAATCTTCTGTCCGTGTTACCTCATAGAGGCCCATCCTCAGTAAAACACACACAATAGTTAACAAAATACTCTATTCTGTCAAATAAAACAACCATTATAATGCAATACAAGCATTATAACATAATCTTGCAATTTCCCTGACACCTCACCTAGCATAACTGGTGCCTCCAGAAATGCAACCTCTCTTATCGTCACTCAATGCCTAGGTTTACCTCCACTGTACTCGCACCCTACTATACCCGTCCGTACGTTATCCCTTGAATCTATCCTACCACGCCCAGAAATCTGCTCCTTTTATTCTCTGTTCAAAACGCACTAGATGACCAGTTCTGATAGCCTTTAACCATTTCCTCATCCTACTCCTCTGTTCCTCGGGTGATGTAGAGGTTAAGCCAGGCCCTGTGTGTCCCCAGGCGCTCTCATTTGTTGACTTCTGTAACCGTAAAAGCCTTGGTTTCATGCATGTTAACATCAGAAGCCTCCTCCCTAAGTTTGTTTTACTCACTGCTTTAGCACACTCCGCCAACCTTGATGTCCTTGCCGTGTCTGAATCCTGGCTTTGTAAGGCCACGAAAAATTCTGAAATTTCCATCCCCAACTACAACATTTTCCGTCAAGATAGAACTGCCAAAGGGGGAGGAGTTGCAATCTACTGCAGAGATGGCCTGCAATGTTCTATCATACTTTCCAGGTCTAGGCCCAAACAGTTCGAGCTTCTAATTAAAAAAAAAATTCTCTCCAGAAATAAGTCTCTCACTGTTGCCGCCTGTTACAGACCCCCCTCAGCTCCCAGCTGTGCCCTGGACACCATATGTGAATTGATTGCCCCCCATCTATCTTCAGAGTTCATTCTGTTAGGTGACCTAAACTGGGATACCTGGTTGTTCTTTAAAAGTAATTTCCTCACCACCTTAAATAAGCACGGCCCTTTCAAAAATGGTAAAACTAACAACAGATATAGCCCTTGGTTCACTCCAGACCTGACTGCCCTCGACCAGCACAAAAACATCCTGTTGCGTACTGCACTAGCATCGAATAGTCCCCGCGATATGCAACTTTTCAGAGAAGTCGGGAACCAATACACAGTCAGTTAGGAAAGCAAAAGCTAGCTTTTTCAAACAGAAATTTGCATCCTGTAGCTTTAACTCCAAAAATGTTGGGACACTGTAAAGTCCATGGAGAATAAGAGCACCTCATCCCAGCTGCCCACTGCACTGAGGCTAGGAAACACTGTCACCACCGATAAATCCACGATAATCGAGAATTTCAATAAGCATTTCTCTACGGCTGGCCATGCTTTCCTCCTGGCTACCCCAACCCCGGCCAACAGCTCCCCACCCCCCGAAGCTACTTCCCCAAGCCTCCCCAGCTTCTCCTTCACCCAAATCCAGATAGCAGATGTTCTGAAAGAGCTGCAAAACCTGGTCCCGTAAAAATCAGCTGAGCTAGACAATCTGGACCCTCTCTTTCTAAAATGTTCCACTGCCATTGTGGCAACCCCATTACTAGTCTGTTCAACCTCTCTTTCGTATCGTCCGAGATTCCTAAAGATTGTAACGCTTCCACGGTCATCCCCCTCTTCAAAGGGGGTGACACTCTAGACCCAAACTGTTACAGACCTATATCCATCCTGCCCTGCCTTTCTAAAGTCTTCAACATCCAAGTTAACAAACAGATCACTGACCATTTTGAATCTCACCGTACCTTCTCCGCTGTGCAATCCGGTTTCCGAGCTGGACACGGGTGCACCTCAGCCACACTCAAGGTACTAAACGATATCATAACCGCCATCGATAAAAGACAGTACTGTACTGCCCTCTTCTCCGACCTGGCCAAGGCTTTCGACTCTGTCAATCACTGTATTCTTATCGGCAGACTCAACAGCCTTGGTTTCTCAAATGACTGACTCGCCTGGTTCACCAACTACTTCTTAGATAGAGTTCAGTGTGTCAAATCAGAGGGCCTGTTGTCCAGACCTCTGGCAGTTTCTGTGGGGGTACCACAGGGTTCAATTCTCACACCGACTCTTTTCTCTGTATATACCAACGATGTTGCTCTTGCTGCGGGTGATTCCTTGATCCACTTCTACTCAGACGACACCATTCTGTATACATCTGGCCCTTCTTTGGACACTGTGTTAACCTCTTACATCTAGACGTTCCGCTAGCGGAACACCTGCTCCAATATCCAATGATAGGCGTGGCGCGAATTACAAATTCCTCAAAAATACAAAAACTTCAATTTTTCAAACATATGACTATTTTACACCATTTTAAAGACAAGACTCTCCTTTATCTAACCACACTGTCCGATTTCAAAAAGGCTTTACAGCGAAAGCAAAACATTAGATTATGTCAGCAGAGTACCCAGCCAGAAATAATCAGACACCCATTTTTCAAACTAGCATATAAGGTCACAAAAAATAAAACCACAGCTAAATGCAGCACTAACCTTTGAAGATCTTCATCAGATGACACTCCTAGGACATTATGTTAAACAATACATGCATGTTTTGTTCAATCAAGTTCATATTTATATCAAAAACCAGCTTTTTACATTAGCATGTGACGTTCAGAACTAGCATTCCCACCGAAAACTTCCGGTGAATTTACTAAATTACTCACGATAAACGTTCACAAAAAACATAACAATTATTTTAAGAATTATATATACAGAACTCCTCTATGAACTCGCTATGTCCGATTTTAAAATAGCTTTTCGGTGAAAGCACATTTTGCAATATTCTAAGTTGATAGCCCGGCATCACAGGGCTAGCTATTTAGACACCCACCAAGTTTAGCCCTCACCAAAGTCAGATTTACTATAAGAAAAATGTTATTACCTTTGCTGTTCTTCGTCAGAATGCACTCCCAGGACTTCTACTTCAATAACAAATGTTGGTTTGGTTCAAAATAATCCATAGTTATATCCAAATAGCAGCGTTTTGTTTGTGTGTTCAAGACACTATCCAAGGGTGACGAAGGGTTACGCGCCCGACGCGTTTCGTGACAAAAATTTTTTAATATTCCATTACCGTACTTCGAAGCATGTCAACCGCTGTTTAAAATCAATTTTTATGCCATTTTTCTCGTAAAAAAGCGATAATATTCTGACCGGGAGTGGTTGTTTTCGTTCAAAGAGAGAGAAAGTAAACATGGAGTCGACTCGTGCATGCGCCTCAGTCTCATAGTATTCTGACCGACCACTATCCAAACGCGCTAATGTTTTTCAGCCATGGCCTGCAAAGCCACCATTCAGCTTTTTGCCGCCTTCTGAGAGCCCATGGGAGCCGTAGGAAGTGTCACGTAACAGCAGAGATCCCCTGTTTTGGATAGAGATAATCAAGAAGGCCAAGAAATGGTCAGACAGGGTACTTCCTGTACAGAATCTTCTCAGGTTTTGGCCTGCCAAATGAGTTCTGTTATACTCACAGACACCATTCAAACAGTTTTAGAAACTTTGGAGTGTTTTCTATCCAAAGCTAATAATTATATGCATATTCTAGTTTCTATAAATAAATAAAATCTTAACTTTATTGACAACACCCAAATGGATACTGTCATTAACACAGTTCTTCAATAATTACACATAATTCTTAATGCTTTAGCAAACATTATATTAAACAGGACATTCAAATATCCTTACAATTTTTTATTTTTTTATTTATTTTTATTTCACCTTTATTTAACCAGGTAGGCAAGTTGAGAACAAGTTCTCATTTACAATTGCGACCTGGCCAAGATAAAGCAAAGCAGTTCGACAACATACAAAAACACAGAGTTACACTAGGAGTAAAACAACATACAATCAATGATACAGTAGAAAAAAATAAGACTATATACAATGTGAGCAAATGATGTGAGATAAGGGAGGTAAAGGCAAAAAAGGCCATGGTGGCAAAGTAAATACAATATAGCAAGTAAAACACTGGAATGGTAGATATGTTATTTGAAGAAAGTTCAAAGTTAAAATATAAATAATATGGTGCAAAGGAGCAAAATAAATAAATACAGTAGGGGAAGAGGTAGTAGTTTGGGCTAAATTATAGATGGGCTATGTACAGGTGCAGTGATCTGGGAGCTGCTCTGATAGCTGGTGCTTAAAGCTAGTGAGGGAGATAAGTGTTTCCAGTTTCAGAGATTTTTATAGTTCGTTCCAGTCATTGGCAGCAGAGAACTGGAAGGAGAGACGACCAAAGGAGGAGTTGGCTTTAGGGGTGACCAGAGAGATATACCTGCTTATAATCCAAGGTAGTGTGAAATGTACTCATAAGCAACCTAGAAATGGAGGTTACTCCCCTGAGTCTCCCCCATTCACATTCAGAATACATTGTGAAAAACTAAAATCTTTGCTCACCATTTTTGCTCCAGGCAGATATACTACATCCATAACTATCGGTTTCCTCATTAGCAGGGAGGAGTTTCTGCAATCAAATTGCCCTCGTGCCACAATTTTAGCAAATACAAAAAGGGGCCTATATTGGAGACCAAAAGTCGCCTGGCACACTGCTTAGAGTTTCAACAACATGAATAACTTATTTCTAGCCTACTACAATACAACATTCACAACATGACAACACAACTACATAACACCATTAAATACAGTTGGTTAATACAATACAACATTCACAACATGACAACACAACTACACAACACCATTAAATACAGTTGGTTACTACAATACAACATTCACAACATGACAACACAACTACATAACACCATTAAATACAGTTGGAATGTATTTAGAACTCTCAAACTGTTTCCATCAAACAGAAAACAACCAGAAAGCTGGATCAACACATTTAGATTTCTAGATGCTGCACTTTGCTTTTTCCTTACCCAGACAGCTGTTTAAGGTCATACCAAGGGTAGTATCAGTATTTTAGTGGTCATAGGTCAGATCATTGGTCATGGCTGATATGCATGGACTAGAAAACAAACTTTAAAGTCATTTTTCTCAGATTCACTGTTTGTGTAGATGCTGTTTGTCTATGTAGGGCAGTAGTTCAGGTGGCTGTTTGTGTAGATGTTGTTTGTATTTGTAGGACAGTAGTTCGCTGTTTGTGTAGATGCTGTTTGTATTTGTAGGACAGTAGTTCAGGTGGCTGTTTGTGTAGATGCTGTTTGTCTTTGTAGGGCAGTAGTTCAGGTGGCTGTTTGTGTAGATGCTGTTTGTCTTTGTAGGGCAGTAGTTGGCTACCCTTGCTCTTAGTCTGCCTCCTGTCTCTCCTATCGCCATAGGTACACCTTCCTGAAAACAATGACTCCATACTTTGCTGAAACCTGTTCTGCCAGATCATGTCCTTAAAGACTAGAATGTTCCATTGTGGTTACCCAAAAAGATGACAAGATAGTTCACACATTCATCATCCAGGGTTACTATCAAACATATATGTTACATTTCTGGTTCGTCCATAACTTGTTTCCTGCTTGTAGCAGGCCGTGTTTACAGGAATCCTTTTCTCTAACTAGAAATCATGTGATTTCATGAGAATATTTTTCTGCAGTGAGAGTGTAATGCAAGTCAAGCTGTCCTTGGATGAATGTCAACAAGATTTATAACCAGCATTGTTAAATTAACTGTTGTAATTAAAAAAAATCAATGCTGTCATTTTCTATGTTAGCTAGCTTTTACAATGTTTTATTGTCACAGACACCAGATAGATGCAGAGAAATGTGTTGTTTTACAGGGTCAGCCATACGGCGCCCCTGGAGCAAATTAGGTGTAAGTGCCTTGCTTAAGGGCACCAACAGATTTTTACCTTGACGGCTCAGGTATTCAAACCAGCAACATATCAGTTACTGACCCACCACTCTAACCACTAGTCTATCTGACCATACCAGTTACTGACCCACCACTCTAACCACTAGTCTATCTGACCATACCAGTTACTGACCCACCACTCTAACCACTAGTCTATCTGACCATACCAGTTACTGACCCACCACTCTAACCACTAGTCTATCTGACCATACCAGTTACTGACCCACCACTCTAACCACTAGTCTACCTGACCATACCAGTTACTGACCCACCACTCTAACCACTAGTCTATCTGACCATACCAGTTACTGGCCCACCACTCTAACCACTAGTCTATCTGACCATACCAATTACTGACCCACCACTCTAACCACTAGTCTATTTGACCATACCAGTTACTGACCCACCACTCTAACCACTAGTCTATCTGACCATACCAGTTACTGGCCCACCACTCTAACCACTAGTCTATCTGACCATACCAATTACTGACCCACCACTCTAACCACTAGTCTATTTGACCATACCAGTTACTGACCCACCACTCTAACCACTAGTCTATCTGACCATACCAGTTACTGACCCACCACTCTAACAACTAGTCTATCTGACCATACCAGTTACTGACCCACCACTCTAACCACTAGTCTATCTGACTATACCAGTTACTGACCCACCACTCTAACCACTAGTCTATCTGACCATACCAGTTACTGACCCACCACTCTAACCACTAGTCTATCTGACCATACCAGTTACTGACCCACCACTCTAACCACTAGTCTACCTGACCATACCAGTTACTGACCCACAACTCTAACCACTAGTCAATCTGACCATACCAGTTACTGACCCACCACTCTAACCACTAGTCTACCTGACCATACCAGTTACTGACCCACCACTCTAACCACTAGTCTATCTGACCATACCAGTTACTGACCCACCACTCTAACCACTAGTCTATCTGACCATACCAGTTACTGACCCACCACTCTAACCACTAGTCTATCTGACCATACCAGTTACTGACCCACCACTCTAACCACTAGTCTATCTGACCATACCAGTTACTGACCCACCACTCTAACCACTAGTCTATCTGACCATACCAGTTACTGACCCACCACTCTAACCACTAGTCTATCTAACCATACCAGTTACTGACCCACCACTCTAACCACTAGTCTATCTGACCATACCAGTTACTGACCCACCACTCTAACCACTAGTCTATCTGACTATACCAGGTACTGACCCACCACTCTAACCACTAGTCTATCAGACCATACCAGTTACTGACCCACCACTCTAATCACTAGTCTACTTTGAGCACTTGCACTGGGCCTCCACTGAGTCTCCATGTGTCAAGCAGTACAGAGAAACCCCCTCTAGATGGCAGCAGAGGCTCTTGGATCTACCCTGTCTATCCACCAGTTTAGTGACCTTGTTCCATCAATATGTCCATACTACTTCACAACCCATTTGAGGTCTTGACCAGCAATGTCCCATTGGGCTCAACCAAGCCGAGAGTGAGGTTCTAGAAAGAGGACTGACTTTCATACCAACTCCTAAACAGGTGGACTGACTTTCATACCAACTCCTAAACAGGTGGACTGACTTTCATACCAACTCCTAAACAGGTAGACTGACTTTCATACCAACTCCTAAACAGGTAGACTGACTTTCATACCAACTCCTAAACAGATGGACTGACTTTCATACCAACTCCTAAACAGGTGGACTGACTTTCATACCAACTCCTAAACAGGTGGACTGACTTTCATACCAACTCCTAAACAGGTGGACTGACTTCCATACCAACTCCTAAACAGGTGGACTGACTTTCATACCAACTCCTAAACAGGTGGACCTACTTTCATACCAACTCCTAAACAGGTGGACTGACTTTCATACCAACTCCTAAACAGGTGGACTGACTTTCATACCAACTCCTAAACAGGTGGACTGACTTTCATACCAACTCCTAAACAGGTGGACTGACTTTCATACCAACTCCTAAACAGATGGACTGACTTTCATACCAACTCCTAAACAGGTGGACTGACTTTCATACCAACTCCTAAACAGGTGGACTGACTTTCATACCAACTCCTAAACAGGTGGACTGACTTTCATACCAACTCCTAAACAGGTGGACTGACTTTCATACCAACTCCTAAACAGATGGACTGACTTTCATACCAACTCCTAAACAGGTGGACTGACTTTCATACCAACTCCTAAACAGGTGGACTGACTTTCATACCAACTCCTAAACAGGTGGACTGACTTTCATACCAACTCCTAAACAGGTGGACTGGGAGGAGCTCCGGAGGGGATCTACACGTCTATCATAGAGATTGAAGTTATAAGATCATTGTGAATATGAAACAGATTTTCCTCAGATACTATTTCCAAACCCCTCACATTGGGAACCTCAGTTGGAGTCAGAAACTATACAGACTCTGATACGTAGGGATGTGGCTTCCTTTTCACTATTCAGAACCAGACCTGTTTATCAGCTTAACCTTACAAATGGTTAAAAATCAAGCTCTAGAAATATAGTGATTAAACCAGCAGATAAGGGGCTCAGATTGTTGTAATGGATAAAGTGAATATCTTCTTGAAGCCAATAGACAATAGGATCATGTTAAACACTATGTTCCATTGTCCCACTCAACACAACCGGAAAACACAAAGATTAATCCAGGAGATAAACTGTATGAGGATAAGTACATTACAGATAAACAGATGGTCTGTCTTTTTGGGACAGATTCTCCAAGGCCTAGGCAGTTTTACTTACTGCCTAAAATAGACATCTCCTGAGACGTGGGCGGTTCCCTGCAGCTGACCAATAGGAAGTGATTGTGTCTCAGAGACGTGGGTGGTTCCCTGCAGCTGACCAATAGTAAATGATTGTGTCTCAGAGACGTGGGCGGTTCACTGCGGCTGACCAATAGGAAATGATTGTGTCTCAGAGACGTGGGGCGGTTTCCTGCAGCTGACCAATAGGAAGTGATTGTGTCTCAGAGACGTGGGCGGTTCCCTGCAGCTGACCAATAGGAAGTGATTGTGTCTCAGAATCTTACTGTATTGCTGAATATATAGACATTTATTGCTGAATATATAGACTTTTATATCAACCCTCTACCCCAGAAACACCCAGCTATGTTCAGGATACTGATGAATGAAGGGTTTATTACTATTGTAGTACTGACTTTTATATCAACCCTCTACCCCAGAAACACCCAGCTATGTTCAGGGTACTGATGAATGAAGGGTTTATTACTATTGTAGTACTGACTTTTATATCAACCCTCTATCCCAGAAACACCCAGCTATGTTCAGGATACTGATGAATGAAGGGTTTATTACTATTGTAGTACTCTTTTTATTAACTTAGCTACTGACTTGTTCTATTGTTGTTGCATTGTCAAGAGGTTAACCTGCAAGGAAGCATTTCAGTACATAATACTTGTATTGTACTTTAAATTATTATAGATATTTTAGGGTTGCCATGGATTTCAAGCAGGCAATGCCATCAGGTCCAAACCCAAAACAAGGAAATTGTAGGAGACAGGCGTGTTGGGGTTTCCTGCCAGCATGACCACCCGCTTCACTTCCTGAACATGAAAAAGGGTGAAAGGTGGGATGCAGTAATAAGGAGTTTTTTTCAGTTTATTTTTCAGTATTTTATTTGTGTTGATTAATTTAGTTAATTTAGTAAATTGTATTTAGTTATTTAGTGCAGATAATGATGTACTTCTTCTGTAGTTTGTCAGATGCAGTGAACCTGCTGAGAGATGAAGGAGGGGATGAGAGGCCAGAACATCAACCTCATCTTCATGGAGGACATTGATGTCAGATGCAGCTGCATGTGCAAGTAATTCATCTTTTTTATTCAAGATCTCATTGACTTTAACATTTGAAAAGCAGTTTCTCCAACAATAGTTTTAACATGAACATTTTGTCCATAACTTTTTAGAGAAACTTTCCTGAATTGAATCATGGGACCAAATTGGTTGTTCCAGGTTTCCATGCTGATGGACATGACTTGCCATGTCAGGTACTTGAACAGGATCATTAATATTATCAGTAGGTATTAATTCATATTTTATAAGGTTTTAACCAAATAACCCTTTTACCATGGTATGACATGATTTTATATTTCTAGATGAAATTCAACACCCGATATGTGGAAGGTGCTGGACTGGCAGATGGGGAGCAGATGGAGAGGCTGTGGTCGTATCTGAGGCGCTTTGGGAAGGTCACCAAAGAAATGAGGCCGTCCCATCTTATTGACCTCCTGACTGATGCACTTCTCCACCATGGGAAAACGCCAGAGGCTACGTTAGTACACTTGGAATTGTTATTCATTTACTTGATGCTGGTTGACTCTAGTGATGTTCCTAACATTTCCTGTTGTTTTGATGTAGTGGACTCTCTGCCATAGAGGGTTTCCCCAGCAACAGACGTTGCAACAGAGGCAAAAAGGGAAATGGAAGAAATTGCACAGTCTCTTCCAGGTAAACCATTGTATCAATAATCTAAGCATAGAATTTCAGTATTGATTAGAAATGTTGTCACATCTGTCACTGTTGTTATGTTTTAGGAACAACACTGGACACCATTAGGGATTGGGGAAGGAATATCAGTGTTGTTATGTTGTAGGAACAACACTGGACACTATTAGGGATTGGGGCAGGAATATCAGTGTTGTTATGTTTTAGGAACAACACTGGACACCATTAGGGATTGGGGCAGGAATGTCAGTGTTGTTATGTTGTAGGAACAACACTGGACACCATTAGGGATTGGGGCAGGAATGTCAGTGTTGTTATGTTGTGGGAACAACACTGGACACCATTAGGGATTGGGGCAGGAATGTCAGTGTTGTTATGTTGTAGGAACAACACTGGACACCATTAGGGATTGGGGCAGGAATGTCAGTGTTGTTATGTTGTAGGAACAACACTGGACACCATTAGGGATTGGGGCAGGAATGTCAGTGTTGTTATGTTGTAGGAACAACACTGGACACCATTAGGGATTGGGGCAGGAATGTCACTGTTGTTATGTTTTAGGAACAACACTGGACACCATTAGGGATTGGGGCAGGAATGTCAGTGTTGATATGTTGTAGGAACAACACTGGACACCATTAGGGATTGGGGCAGGAATGTCAGTGTTGTTATGTTGTAGGAACAACACTGGACACCATTAGGGATTGGGGCAGGAATGTCAGTGTCGTTATGTTGTAGGAACAACACTGGACACCATTAGGGATTGGGGCAGGAATGTCAGTGTTGTTATGTTGTAGGAATAACACTGGACACCATTAGGGATTGGGGCAGGAATGTCAGTGTTGTTATGTTGTAGGAACAACACTGGACACCATTAGGGATTGGGGCAGGAATGTCAGTGTTGTTATGTTGTGGGAACAACACTGGACACCATTAGGGATTGGGGCAGGAATATCAGTGTTGTTATGTTGTGGGAACAACACTGGACACCATTAGGGATTGGGGCAGGAATGTCAGTGTTGTTATGTTGTAGGAACAACACTGGACACCATTAGGGATTGGGTCAGGAATGTCAGTGTTGTTATGTTGTAGGAACAACACTGGACAACATTAGGGATTGGGGCAGGAATGTCAGTGTTGTTATGTTGTAGGAACAACACTGGACACCATTAGGGATTGGGGCAGGAATGTCAGTGTTGTTATGTTGTAGGAACAACACTGGACACCATTAGGGATTGGGGCAGGAATGTCAGTGTTGTTATGTTGTACGAACAACACTGGACACCATTAGGGATTGGGGCAGGAATGTCAGTGTTGTTATGTTGTAGGAACAACACTGGACACCATTAGGGATTGGGGCAGGAATGTCAGTGTTGTTATGTTGTAGGAACAACACTGGACACCATTAGGGATTGGGGCAGGAATGTCAGTGTTGTTATGTTTTAGGAACAACACTGGACACCATTAGGGATTGGGGCAGGAATGTCAGTGTTGTTATGTTGTAGGAACAACACTGGACACCATTAGGGATTGGGGCAGGAATGTCAGTGTTGTTATGTTGTAGGAACAACACTGGACACCATTAGGGATTGGGGCAGGAATGTCAGTGTTATGTTGTAGGAACAACACTGGACACCATTAGGGATTGGGGCAGGAATGTCAGTGTTGTTATGTTGTAGGAACAACACTGGACACCATTAGGGATTGGGGCAGGAATGTCAGTGTTGTTGTGTTGTAGGAACAACACTGGACACCATTAGGGATTGGGGCAGGAATGTCAGTGTTGTTATGTTGTAGGAACAACACTGGACACCATTAGGGATTGGGGCAGGAATGTCAGTGTTGTTATGTTTTAGGAACAACACTGGACACCATTAGGGATTGGGGCAGGAATGTCAGTGTTGTTATGTTGTAGGAACAACACTGGACACCATTAGGGATTGGGGCAGGAATGTCAGTGTTGTTATGTTGTGGGAACAACACTGGACACCATTAGGGATTGGGGCAGGAATGTCAGTGTTGTTATGTTGTAGGAACAACACTGGACACCATTAGGGATTGGGGCAGGAATGTCAGTGTTGTTATGTTGTAGGAACAACACTGGACACCATTAGGGATTGGGGCAGGAATGTCAGTGTCACCCTTGAGAGGCAAAAACCTGCTCTGTGCTGGGAGGAGCAATATGTTGCAATGCTCCAGCAACATACAATTGCAATGTATGTAATGCATTTCAAATGACTAAACAAAGTTGTTATTTTTCGACATGCATTATTGTATGCCCTCTGTAATCCATGTTTTATTTTCAGGGTACAGCAGGAAAGTGGAGATGGAACAGCTGGTTTTCAGCTTGTGCAGTTCGATAGGTACTTCCTCAGTTTTTAACAGTGTCATTGTTAGATCAATGAATATAATTGATCTCCCTGGTCAAAGAATTTAGAACCTTTCTGATGACAGAAAACTGAAGACGATGGAGAGGAAGAACAGCATCCTCCATCGATGGTCCCAAACCAGCAGTCGCTTCCGGACTGCACTCCACAGACTGCAGAGTAACAGATTGATGGTCCCCCACCAGCAGTCACTTCCAGACTGCACTCCACAGACTGCAGAGGAACAGATTGATGGTCCCCCACCAGCAGTCTCTTCCAGACTGCACTCCACAGACTGCAGAGTAACAGATTGATGGTCCCCCACCAGCAGTCTCTTCCAGACTGCACTCCACAGACTGCAGAGGAACAGATTGATGGTCCCCCACCAGCAGTCTCTTCCAGACTGCACTCCACAGACTGCAGAGGAACAGATTGATGGTCCCCCACCAGCAGTCTCTTCCAGACTGCACTCCACAGACTGCAGAGTAACAGATTGATGGTCCCCCACCAGCAGTCACTTCCAGACTGCACTCCACAGACTGCAGAGTAACAGATTGATGGTCCCCCACCTGCAGTCTCTTCCAGACTGCACTCCACAGACTGCAGAGGAACAGATTGAGGACCAATCTGGAGGGAACCTTCAGTCTGCTGCTAGAACGGAGGTTCCTCTGTGGCCTGAAAATATGCAGGTTATAGATATATATTCAACAATAGGAAAAAGTCAACTCATATCAGTTCTATGATAATTCTGGGTGGTCAAACACAATAATAATGTTTATTTGTATCTGTTTCTGAACTTGGTTTCTGTTGCTAATGATCCATTGTTGGATGGTAATCAGAGTAATTTTATAGCAGCTTTAGGTCATTTTTGATTTATTTTTTGTTTAGATTGGATTACCTTTAACATATTTTCTGTCTGTATTATCTGTTATCAATAGATGGTCAAGGTATTGATTATGTCACACTCTGACCTAGGAGAGCTGTGTTTTCTCTGTTTAGCTAGGCCAGGGTGTGATAGGTGGGTGGGCAATCTATGTTTTATTTTCTATGTTTTGGCCGGGTATGGTTTCCAATCAGAGGCAGGTGTCTTTCGTTGTCTCTGATTGGAAGCCATACGTAGGCAGCCTGTTTTTCCTTTGTCCTTGTGGGAAGTTATTTTCTGTTTAGTTCGTGAAACCTGACAGAACTGTTCTGCTGTCGTTTTGTTTGATTGTCAGAGTGTTCTGAGTAAAATAAATACAAGATGAACATCTTCCACGCTGCACCTTGGTCTACTCCTTTCCACAGCTGTGACAGATTATGTGTTATCAATAGATGGTCAAGGTATTGATTATCTGTTATCAATAGATGGTCAAGGTATTGATTATCTGTTATCAATAGATGGTCAAGGTATTGATTATCTGTTATCAATAGATGGTCAAGGTATTGATGATCTGTTATCAATAGATGGTCAAGGTATTGATTATCTGTTATCAATAGATGGTCAAGGTATTGATTGTCTGTTATCAATAGATGGTCAAGGTATTGATTATCTGTTATCAATAGATGGTCAAGGTATTGATTATCTGTTATAAATAGATGGTCAAGGTATTGATTATCTGTTATCAATAGATGGTCAAGGTATTGATTATCTGTTATCAATAGATGGTCAAGGTATTGCCAACTGCCTGTCCAAAAGGCCACGGTCGGTAGTAGCATAAAAACACATGTGAAGGACTACAACCTGAGGAGACGAGGTTTGTCCTCACAGCTCCTACAGGCCCTGGTGTATGAGGATGCAATGCAGGTGGACAGCACTGATTGGTCCTGGAGAGCAGGAGGAGCAGAGGATGATGGGGAGGTGCACCTCAAGCTAAGGCTCTTGGTGCTCTTTGTGAAGAGAAGCGGAAGATTGAGGATGATGTCTTCACTGCCAAGATGTTCTACTCACATGAGCAGGAACTGATCGTGGAGGCCTTACAACATTACACAGAGCAGGAACTGATCGTGGAGGCCTTACAACATTACACAGAGCAGGAACTGATCGTGGAGGCCTTACAACATTACACAGAGCAGGAACTGATCGTGGAGGCCTTACAACATTACACAGAGCAGGAACTGATCGTGGAGGCCTTACAACATTACACAGAGCAGGAACTGATCGTGGAGGCCTTACAACATTACACAGAGCAGGAACTGATCGTGGAGGCCTTACAACATTACACAGAGCAGGAACTGATCGTGGAGGCCTTACAACATTACACAGAGCAGGAACTGATCGTGGAGGCCTTACAACATTACACAGAGCAGGAACTGATCGTGGAGGCCTTACAACATTACACAGAGCAGGAACTGATCGTGGAGGCCTTACAACATTACACAGAGCAGGAACTGATCGTGGAGGCCTTACAACATTACACAGAGCAGGAACTGATCGTGGAGGCCTTACAACATTACACAGAGCAGGAACTGATCGTGGAGGCCTTACAACATTACACAGAGCAGGAACTGATCGTGGAAGCCTTACAACATTACACAGAGCAGGAACTGATCGTGGAGGCCTTACAACATTACACAGAGCAGGAACTGATCGTGGAGGCCTTACAACATTACACAGAGCAGGAACTGATCGTGGAGGCCTTACAACATTACACAGAGCAAGATGGATGTTGTCTTGGGGAAAGAGCTGTCCTTGCTGGAAAGCTTGATGAGCTCCAGCACGCAGAAGGACAATGTGAATCGTTCAGAAGGGCTTTTATTGAGGGCAGAAACTATGAAGAGGAGGAGGATGACTATTATGATGCCGATGATGACGATGACAACGATGGTGATATTGATGGAGGAATAGATTAATGAGGCTGAGGGTGATGACTACAACAACGATGGTGATATTGATGGAGGAATAGATGAATGAGGCTGATGGTGATGACTACAACAACGATGGTGAAATTGATGGAGGAATAGATGAATGAGGCTGATGGTGTGTTGTTTTTAACATGTCCATTGCTTTTTAATTGATGTCATTGTATTCCTGAACCTTTGTTTATAATGGTATGTTTTTTTGCTCTTTTGGGGTTGAAAGAAGCACATTTCTGTTTAATTGTTAGATGTGATACAGGCCAGTGTTGCATGTCATTTACTATTGATGTCATGGTGAGGAGAACCTGACTTGAGCCTGATATTCCCCAAGAGTCTAATGGAATAGACAGGTTTGCTTCCTCTAAAGTATTGTCTTTTTATTGACCTGTTAGTTGTGGAGTTTGTAAATATATTTTATTTAACCTTTATTTAAATAGGCAAGTCAATTTAGATTATTTTGCAAATATTGTCATGTGAATATCTAGATCACCATCATCAATGTAGATTATTGTGTAAATATTGTCATGTGAATATCTAGATCACCATTGTCATCTTTAAATAAATGAATAACTTCTGCAGCTGATTCTGCCTGGCACCCGCAAAATTTAACCGTCCAATAATGGAATTAGTAACTAAGGATTGTAGCTTTAAGGGTTCAGTATGTAGCCTACAGAGAAACACATTCAGAGATCAAGCCTTGACATTTCAGATAAATTCACTTTGCAGGAGAGGGGAGACTGGAGGCCATGGTGGGGTCAAAGTAGCACATTTAATAAATAATTATTCTAAACAAAAACATTGTTTCTATTGAACCTGCCATACTAATAAAGGCATTTTAATCAATTATATGAAGAGTGCCTTGGTCCTCCTTTCTTTTTGATGACCTACTCACCCCTTTTACCAAAGAGCACCTTCTGTCTACCAACATTTACTATTGTGTACCTTAGTAGCGCTTCCCTTCCTCCTCTTTCTACTAACCCACAAAGGGGTTAGAACTACAATTCCGGCGCCATTTCCGGTTGCCGTCGCTGGACGCGATGCAACGTGAAACAGGGAGTTGTAGTTCTTCACAGAAAGCCCAGGTGTATTCAAACCATTACAGTTTTAACATTTACATTTTAGTCATTTAGCAGACGCTCTTATCCAGAGCGATTTACAGTAGTGAATGCAGACATTTCATACATTTTTATTTTCCCGTACTGGGAAAAAAATGACACACAGTTCCTCAGCATTGGAACATTTTGGAATCACAGTCATGAAACCCCCCTTAAACATATGACACAATGTTCTCACTACAACTGAGGACTCTTACAGTGGTGGACTTTATGTTAATAAATAGGTCTCAAATCAAATCAAAGTTTATTTGTCACGTGCGCCGAAAGCAACAGACCTTAGAGTGAAATGCTTCCTTACAGGCTCTAACCAATAGTGCGAAAAAAAGGTATGTGTGTGTGTGTGTGTGTGTGTGTGTGTGTGTGTGTGTGTGTGTGTGTGTGTGTGTGTGTGTGTGTGTGTGTGTGTGTGTGTGTGTGTGTGTGTGTGTGTGTGTGTGTAGGTAAGTAAAGAAATAAAACAACAGTAAAAATACATTTGAAAATAAGAGTAGCAAGGCTATATAAAGACATCGGTTAGTCAGGCTTAAGAGTTGTGAACCACAAATATGGCGTCTTTTTGTAGTTTTCTTCCTAACTCTAACCCTTGCTCAGTTGATCTGCTTTATCAATGGTGCAACATTCAACCCCTCCAAAATGCCTTAATTCATCGGATGCATCCCTCACACAGATCCACTGACATCCGAATCACTATTTCAATTTGTCTACAGACTCAATAGTATTTGCATTTCAAAATGCAGTATTCTCATTCATTTTGATAATTCTTTCTCATTAAGGGACATTCACTCAGAGGATTTGTTCAGATCAATGTGCTGCTCTAACATTTTAACACTGAGCCATGTGACTATACAGTAGCCTACATCTATAGTCTACTGTAAAATCATATGCTGCTTTAGGCTAAATACTATAGTTTTCTGTGTGTTTCAAAAGGACAAATGGAAAGAGGTCCTACTGTATTCTAGATGGTGGTGTAGAGTATCTACAATGTGACCCCCCTAAATAATGGTGGTGTAGTGTATCTACAACGTGACCTCCCTAAATAATGGTGGTGTAGAGTATCTACAATGTGACCCTCCCTAAATAATGGTGGTGTAGAGTATCTACAATGTGACCCCCCTAAATAATGGTGGTGTAGTGTATCTACAATGTGACCTCCCTAAATAATGGTGGTGTAGAGTATCTACAATGTGACCCCCCCTAAATAATGGTGGTGTAGAGTATCTACAATGTGACCCCCCTAAATAATGGTGGTGTAGTGTATCTACAATGTGACCTCCCTAAATAATGGTGGTGTAGAGTATCTACAATGTGACCTCCCTAAATAATGGTGGTGTAGAGTATCTACAATGTGACCCCCCTAAATAATGGTGGTGTAGTGTATCTACAATGTGACCTCCCTAAATAATGGTGGTGTAGAGTATCTACAATGTGACCCTCCCTAAATAATGGTGGTGTAGAGTATCTACAATGTGACCTCCCTAAATAATGGTGGTGTAGTGTATCTACAATATGACCTCCCTAAATAATGGTGGTGTAGTGAATGTACAATGTGACCTCCCTAAATAATGGTGGTGTAGTGTATCTACAATGTGACCTCCCTAAATAATGGTGGTGTAGTGAATCTACAATGTGACCTCCCTAAATAATGGTGGTGTAGTGAATCTACAATGTGACCTCCCTAAATAATGGTGGTGTAGTGTATCTACAATGTGACCTCCCTAAATAATGGTGGTGTAGTGTATCTACAATATGACCTCCCTAAATAATGGTGGTGTAGTGAATCTACAATGTGACCTCCCTAAATAATGGTGGTGTAGTGTATCTACAATGTGATCTCCCTAAATAATGGTGGTGTAGAGTATCTACAATGTGACCTCCCTACATAATGGTGGTGTAGTGTATCTACAATGTGACCTCCCTAAATAATGGTGGTGTAGAGTATCTACAATGTGACCTCCCTAAATAATGGTGGTGTAGAGTATCTACAATGTTACCCTCCCTAAATAATGGTGGTGTAGTGTATCTACAATGTGACCTCCCTAAATAATGGTGGTGTAGAGTATCTACAATGTGACCTCCCTAAAAAATGGTGGTGTAGTATATCTACAATGTGACCTCCCTAAATATTGGTGGTGTAGTGTATCTACAATGTGATCTCCCTAAATAATGGTGGTGTAGAGTATCTACAATGTGACCTCCCTAAATAATGGTGGTGTAGTATATCTACAATGTGACCTCCCTAAATAATTGTGGTGTAGTGTATCTACAATGTGACCTCCCTAAATAATGGTGGTGTAGTGTATCTACAATGTGACCTCCCTAAATAATGCACAAGTTACATTTTAACTTCATTCAAGAGGAGAGAATGTAGGAGACTAATAAAGCAGGTAGAGGACCATTTTATGGGGCTGAAACCTAAAGCGGCAACTGCAGCGCAATCAATAGGAGGTGAACAGCACCTGGTGCTGATAATATAGCAGCACAATCAATAGGAGGTGAACAGCACCTGGTGCTGAAAATATAGCAGCACAATCAATAGGAGGTGAACAGCGCCTGGTGCTGATAATATAGCAGCACAATCAATAGGAGGTGAACAGCACCTGGTGCTGAAAATATAGCAGCACAATCAATAGGAGGTGAACAGCACCTGGTGCTGATAATATAGCAGCACAATCAATAGGAGGTGAACAGCACCTGGTGTTGAAAATATAGCTAACTTGTTATGCAAGTGGCGCCAATCAACAGGTGGAGAAAACTACACCAGTCAAGTAATTCATTTCAACAATAATCTTCCTTTTAATTTGACTTTAAAAACAACAAGAGGGCTTAATTGGAGTCTATTTCTTCAGAGTGAAGGCACATATAAATTAACTTAACTGTCTGAGCTAGGCTGTGTGGGGGCGAAGGCCCATATAAATAATTTAACTGTCTGAGCTAGGCTGTGTGGGGGCGAAGGCCCATATAAATAACTTAACTGTCTGAGCTAGGCTATGTGGGGGCGAAGGCCCATATAAATAACTTAACTGGCTGAGCTAGGCTGTGTGGGGGCGAAGGCCCATATAAATAACTTAACTGTCTGAGCTAGGCTATGTGGGGGCGAAGGCCCATATAAATAACTTAACTGGCTGAGCTAGGCTGTGTGGGGGCGAAGGCCCATATAAATAACTTAACTGTCTGAGCTAGGCTATGTGGGGGCGAAGGCCCATATAAATAACTTAACTGGCTGAGTTAGGCTGTGTGGGGGCGAAGGCCCATATAAATAACTTAACTGTCTGAGCTAGGCTGTGTGGGGGCGAAGGCCCATATAAATAACTTAACTGGCTGAGCTAGGCTGTGTTGGGGCGAAGGCCCATATAAATAACTTAACTGGCTGTGCTAGGCTATGTGGCTTAACAGCATCTTTCACAAGACAACAACATGGCCTAATAGAAGAGGGATTTGTATTTATTTATTAGGCCGACTTACAACTGCAACATGGCCAAAAAGGCAGCATCCTACATAAAACAATAATTTAAAGAAAAAAAGGTGATGTCTGTGTCTGAGTGTCTGTAGCCCTGTATCAGGAGTGACCAGAGTAACCTGAGTGTCTGTAGCCCTGTATCAGGAGTGACCAGAGTAACCTGAGTGTCTGTAGCCCTGAATCAGAGTAACCTGAGTGTCTGTAGCCCTGTATCAGGAGTCTGGGGATAACCTGAGTGTCTGTAGCCCTGTATCAGGAGTCTGGGGATAACCTGAGTGTCTGTAGCCCTGTACCAGAGTGACCAGAGAAACCTGAGTGTCTGTAGCCCTGTACCAGGAGTCTGGGATAACCTGAGTGTCTGTAGCCCTGTATCAGGAGTGACCAGAGTAACCTGAGTGTCTGTAGCCCTGTACCAGGAGTGACCAGAGTAACCTGAGTGTCTGTAGCCCTGTATCAGAGTGACCAGAGTAACCTGAGTGTCTGTAGCCCTGTACCAGGAGTCTGGGATAACCTGAGTGTCTGTAGCCCTGTATCAGGAGTGACCAGAGTAACCTGAGTGTCTGTAGCCCTGTATCAGGAGTGACCAGAGTAACCTGAGTGTCTGTAGCCCTGTATCAGGAGTGACCAGAGTAACCTGAGTGTCTGTAGCCCTGTACCAGAGTAACCTGAGTGTCTGTAGCCCTGTATCAGAGTGACCAGAGTAACCTGAGTGTCTGTAGCCCTGTACCAGAGTGACCATAGTAACCTGAGTGTCTGTAGCACTGTATCAGGAGTGACCAGAGTAACCTGAGTGTCTGTAGCCCTGTATCAGAGTGACCAGAGTAACCTGAGTGTCTGTAGCCCTGTATCAGAGTGACCAGAGTAACCTGAGTGTCTGTAGCCCTGTATCAGAGTGACCAGAGTAACCTGAGTGTCTGTAGCCCTGTATCAGGAGTGACCAGAGTAACCTGAGTGTCTGTAGCCCTGTATCAGAGTGACCAGAGTAACCTGAGTGTCTGTAGCCCTGTATCAGGAGTGACCAGAGTAACCTGAGTGTCTGTAGCCCTGTACCAGAGTGACCATAGTAACCTGAGTGTCTGTAGCCCTGTATAAGGAGTGACCAGAGTAACCTGAGTGTCTGTAGCCCTGTATCAGAGTGACCAGAGTAACCTGAGTGTCTATAGCCCTGTATCAGGAGTTACCAGAGTGTCTGTAGCCCTGTATCAGGAGTGACCAGAGTAACCTGAGTGTCTGTAGCCCTGTATCAGGAGTGACCAGAGTAACCTGAGTGTCTGTAGCCCTGTACCAGAGTAACCTGAGTGTCTGTAGCCCTGTATCAGGAGTGACCAGAGTAACCTGAGTGTCTGTAGCCCTGTATCAGAGTAACCTGAGTGTCTGTAGCCCTGTATCAGGAGTGACCAGAGTAACCTGAGTGTCTGTAGCCCTGTATCAGGAGTGACCAGAGTAACCTGAGTGTCTGTAGCCCTGTATCAGAGTGACCAGAGTAACCTGAGTGTCTGTAGCCCTGTACCAGGAGTCTGGGATAACCTGAGTGTCTGTAGCCCTGTATCAGGAGTGACCAGAGTAACCTGAGTGTCTGTAGCCCTGTATCAGGAGTGACCAGAGTAACCTGAGTGTCTGTAGCCCTGTATCAGGAGTGACCAGAGTAACCTGAGTGTCTGTAGCCCTGTACCAGAGTAACCTGAGTGTCTGTAGCCCTGTATCATAGTGACCAGAGTAACCTGAGTGTCTGTAGCCCTGTACCAGAGTGACCATAGTAACCTGAGTGTCTGTAGCCCTGTATCAGGAGTGACCAGAGTAACCTGAGTGTCTGTAGCCCTGTATCAGAGTGACCAGAGTAACCTGAGTGTCTGTAGCCCTGTATCAGAGTGACCAGAGTAACCTGAGTGTCTGTAGCCCTGTATCAGAGTGACCAGAGTAACCTGAGTGTCTGTAGCCCTGTATCAGGAGTGACCAGAGTAACCTGAGTGTCTGTAGCCCTGTATCAGAGTGACCAGAGTAACCTGAGTGTCTGTAGCCCTGTATCAGGAGTGACCAGAGTAACCTGAGTGTCTGTAGCCCTGTATCAGGAGTGACCAGAGTAACCTGAGTGTCTGTAGCCCTGTATCAGAGTGACCAGAGTAACCTGAGTGTCTGTAGCCCTGTATCAGAGTAACCTGAGTGTCTGTAGCCCTGTATCAGAGTAACCTGAGTGTCTGTAGCCCTGTACCAGGAGTGACCAGAGTAACCTGAGTGTCTGTAGCCCTGTATCAGGAGTGACCAGAGTAACCTGAGTGTCTGTAGCCCTGTACCAGAGTAACCTGAGTGTCTGTAGCCCTGTATCAGGAGTGACCAGAGTAACCTGAGTGTCTGTAGCCCTGTATCAGAGTAACCTGAGTGTCTGTAGCCCTGTATCAGGAGTGACCAGAGTAACCTGAGTGTCTGTAGCCCTGTATCAGGAGTGACCAGAGTAACCTGAGTGTCTGTAGCCCTGTATCAGGAGTGACCAGAGTAACCTGAGTGTCTGTAGCCCTGTATCAGGAGTGACCAGAGTAACCTGAGTGTCTGTAGCCCTGTATCAGAGTGACCAGAGTAACCTGAGTGTCTGTAGCCCTGTATCAGAGTAACCTGAGTGTCTGTAGCCCTGTATCAGAGTAACCTGAGTGTCTGTAGCCCTGTATCAGAGTAACCTGAGTGTCTGTAGCCCTGTATCAGGAGTGACCAGAGTAACCTGAGTGTCTGTAGCCCTGTACCAGAGTGACCAGAGTAACCTGAGTGTCTGTAGCCCTGTATCAGAGTGACCAGAGTAACCTGAGTGTCTGTAGCCCTGTATCAGGAGTGACCAGAGTAACATGAATGTCTGTAGCCCTGTACCAGAGTGACCATAGTAACCTGAGTGTCTGTAGCCCTGTATCAGAGTGACCAGAGTAACCTGAGTGTCTGTAGCCCTGTATCAGGAGTGACCAGAGTAACCTGAGTGTCTGTAGCCCTGTATCAGGAGTGACCAGAGTAACCTGAGTGTCTGTAGCCCTGTATCAGAGTGACCAGAGTAACCTGAGTGTCTGTAGCACTGTATCAGAGTAACCTGAGTGTCTGTAGCCCTGTATCAGAGTAACCTGAGTGTCTGTAGCCCTGTACCAGGAGTGACCAGAGTAACCTGAGTGTCTGTAGCCCTGTATCAGGAGTGACCAGAGTAACCTGAGTGTCTGTAGCCCTGTACCAGAGTAACCTGAGTGTCTGTAGCCCTGTATCAGGAGTGACCAGAGTAACCTGAGTGTCTGTAGCCCTGTATCAGAGTAACCTGAGTGTCTGTAGCCCTGTATCAGGAGTGACCAGAGTAACCTGAGTGTCTGTAGCCCTGTATCAGGAGTGACCAGAGTAACCTGAGTGTCTGTAGCCCTGTATCAGGAGTGACCAGAGTAACCTGAGTGTCTGTAGCCCTGTATCAGGAGTGACCAGAGTAACCTGAGTGTCTGTAGCCCTGTATCAGAGTGACCAGAGTAACCTGAGTGTCTGTAGCCCTGTATCAGAGTAACCTGAGTGTCTGTAGCCCTGTATCAGAGTAACCTGAGTGTCTGTAGCCCTGTATCAGAGTAACCTGAGTGTCTGTAGCCCTGTATCAGGAGTGACCAGAGTAACCTGAGTGTCTGTAGCCCTGTACCAGAGTGACCAGATTAACCTGAGTGTCTGTAGCCCTGTATCAGAGTGACCAGAGTAACCTGAGTGTCTGTTGCCCTGTATCAGGAGTGACCAGAGTAACCTGAGTGTCTGTAGCCCTGTATCAGGAGTGACCAGAGTAACCTGAGTGTCTGTAGCCCTGTACCAGAGTGACCATAGTAACATGAGTGTCTGTAGCCCTGTATCAGAGTGACCAGAGTAACCTGAGTGTCTGTAGCCCTGTATCAGGAGTGACCAGAGTAACCTGAGTGTCTGTAGCCCTGTATCAGGAGTGACCAGAGTAACATGAATGTCTGTAGCCCTGTACCAGAGTGACCATAGTAACCTGAGTGTCTGTAGCCCTGTATCAGAGTGACCAGAGTAACCTGAGTGTCTGTAGCCCTGTATCAGGAGTGACCAGAGTAACCTGAGTGTCTGTAGCCCTGTATCAGGAGTGACCAGAGTAACCTGAGTGTCTGTAGCCCTGTATCAGTAGTGACCAGAGTAACCTGAGTGTCTGTAGCCCTGTACCAGAGTGACCATAGTAACCTGAGTGTCTGTAGCCCTGTATCAGAGTGACCAGAGTAACCTGAGTGTCTGTAGCCCTGTACCAGAGTGACCATAGTAACCTGAGTGTCTGTAGCCCTGTACCAGAGTGACCAGAGTAACCTGAGTGTCTGTAGCCCTGTACCAGAGTGACCAGAGTACCCTGAGTGTCTGTAGCCCTGTACCAGAGTGACCATAGTAACCTGAGTGTCTGTAGCCCTGTATCAGAGTGACCAGAGTAACCTGAGTGTCTGTAGCCCTGTACCAGAGTGACCAGAGTAACCTGAGTGTCTGTAGCCCTGTATCAGAGTGACCAGAGTAACCTGAGTGTCTGTAGCCCTGTACCAGAGTGACCATAGTAACCTGAGTGTCTGTAGCCCTGTATCAGGAGTCTGGGGATAACCTGAGTGTCTGTAGCCCTGTATCAGAGTGACCATAGTAACCTGAGTGTCTGTAGCCCTGTATCAGGAGTCTGGGATAACCTGAGTGTATGTAGCCCTGTATCAGAGTGACCAGAGTAACCTGAGTGTCTGTAGCCCTGTATCAGGAGTCTGGGATAACCTGAGTGTCTGTAGCCCTGTATCAGAGTGACCAGAGTAACCTGAGTGTCTGTAGCCCTGTATCAGGAGTCTGGGATAACCTGAGTGTCTGTAGCCCTGTACCAGAGTGACCATAGTAACCTGAGTGTCTGTAGCCCTGTACCAGGAGTCTGGGATAACCTGAGTGTCTGTAGCCCTGTATCAGGAGTGACCATAGTAACCTGAGTGTCTGTAGCCCTGTATCAGAGTGACCATAGTAACCTGAGTGTCTGTAGCCCTGTATCAGGAGTGACCATAGTAACCTGAGTGTCTGTAGCCCTGTATCAGAGTGACCATAGTAACCTGAGTGTCTGTAGCCCTGTATCAGAGTAACCTGAGTGTCTGTAGCCCTGTATCAGGAGTGACCATAGTAACCTGAGTGTCTGTAGCCCTGTATCAGAGTGACCATAGTAACCTGAGTGTCTGTAGCCCTGTATCAGAGTGACCAGAGTAACCTGAGTGTCTGTAGCTCTGTATCAGGAGTGACCAGAGTAACCTGAGTGTCTGTAGCCCTGTATCAGAGTGACCAGAGTAACCTGAGTGTCTGTAGCCCTGTATCAGAGTGACCAGAGTAACCTGAGTGTCTGTAGCCCTGTATCAGAGTGACCAGAGTAACCTGAGTGTCTGTAGCCCTGTATCAGAGTGACCAGAGTAACCTGAGTGTCTGTAGCCCTGTACCAGAGTGACCAGAGTAACCTGAGTGTCTGTAGCCCTGTATCAGAGTGACCAGAGTAACCTGAGTGTCTGTAGCCCTGTACCAGGAGTGACCAGAGTAACC
The DNA here is from genome assembly GCF_965601325.2 of Salmo salar. Taxonomy (NCBI): domain Eukaryota; kingdom Metazoa; phylum Chordata; class Actinopteri; order Salmoniformes; family Salmonidae; genus Salmo; species Salmo salar. Next base: position 421,467 of record NW_027675329.1, on the reverse strand, counting down.
TGAGTGTCTGTAGCCCTGTACCAGGAGTGACCAGAGTAACCTGAGTGTCTGTAGCCCTGTATCAGAGTGACCAGAGTAACCTGAGTGTCTGTAGCCCTGTACCAGGAGTGACCAGAGTAACCTGAGTGTCTGTAGCCCTGTACCAGGAGTGACCAGAGTAACCTGAGTGTCTGTAGCCCTGTATCAGAGTGACCAGAGTAACCTGAGTGTCTGTAGCCCTGTACCAGGAGTCTGGGATAACCTGAGTGTCTGTAGCCCTGTATCAGGAGTCTGGGATAACCTGAGTGTCTGTAGCCCTGTACCAGGAGTCTGGGATAACCTGAGTGTCTGTAGCCCTGTACCAGAGTGACCATAGTAACCTGAGTGTCTGTAGCCCTGTACCAGGAGTCTGGGATAACCTGAGTGTCTGTAGCCCTGTACCAGAGTGACTATAGTAACCTGAGTGTCTGTAGCCCTGTATCAGGAGTGACCATAGTAACCTGAGTGTCTGTAGCCCTGTATCAGAGTGACCAGAGTAACCTGAGTGTCTGTAGCCCTGTATCAGGAGTGACCAGAGTAACCTGAGTGTCTGTAGCCCTGTATCAGGAGTGACCAGAGTAACCTGAGTGTCTGTAGCCCTGTACCAGAGTAACCTGAGTGTCTGTAGCCCTGTATCAGAGTGACCAGAGTAACCTGAGTGTCTGTAGCCCTGTACCAGAGTGACCATAGTAACCTGAGTGTCTGTAGCCCTGTATCAGGAGTGACCAGAGTAACCTGAGTGTCTGTAGCCCTGTATCAGAGTGACCAGAGTAACCTGAGTGTCTGTAGCCCTGTATCAGAGTGACCAGAGTAACCTGAGTGGCTGTAGCCCTGTATCAGAGTGACCAGAGTAACCTGAGTGTCTGTAGCCCTGTATCAGGAGTGACCAGAGTAACCTGAGTGTCTGTAGCCCTGTATCAGAGTGACCAGAGTAACCTGAGTGTCTGTAGCCCTGTATCAGGAGTGACCAGAGTAACCTGAGTGTCTGTAGCCCTGTATCAGGAGTGACCAGAGTAACCTGAGTGTCTGTAGCCCTGTATCAGAGTGACCAGAGTAACCTGAGTGTCTGTAGCCCTGTATCAGAGTAACCTGAGTGTCTGTAGCCCTGTATCAGAGTAACCTGAGTGTCTGTAGCCCTGTACCAGGAGTGACCAGAGTAACCTGAGTGTCTGTAGCCCTGTATCAGGAGTGACCAGAGTAACCTGAGTGTCTGTAGCCCTGTACCAGAGTAACCTGAGTGTCTGTAGCCCTGTATCAGGAGTGACCAGAGTAACCTGAGTGTCTGTAGCCCTGTATCAGAGTAACCTGAGTGTCTGTAGCCCTGTATCAGGAGTGACCAGAGTAACCTGAGTGTCTGTAGCCCTGTATCAGGAGTGACCAGAGTAACCTGAGTGTCTGTAGCCCTGTATCAGGAGTGACCAGAGTAACCTGAGTGTCTGTAGCCCTGTATCAGGAGTGACCAGAGTAACCTGAGTGTCTGTAGCCCTGTATCAGAGTGACCAGAGTAACCTGAGTGTCTGTAGCCCTGTATCAGAGTAACCTGAGTGTCTGTAGCCCTGTATCAGAGTAACCTGAGTGTCTGTAGCCCTGTATCAGAGTAACCTGAGTGTCTGTAGCCCTGTATCAGGAGTGACCAGAGTAACCTGAGTGTCTGTAGCCCTGTACCAGAGTGACCAGAGTAACCTGAGTGTCTGTAGCCCTGTATCAGAGTGACCAGAGTAACCTGAGTGTCTGTTGCCCTGTATCAGGAGTGACCAGAGTAACCTGAGTGTCTGTAGCCCTGTATCAGGAGTGACCAGAGTAACCTGAGTGTCTGTAGCCCTGTACCAGAGTGACCATAGTAACATGAGTGTCTGTAGCCCTGTATCAGAGTGACCAGAGTAACCTGAGTGTCTGTAGACCTGTATCAGGAGTGACCAGAGTAACCTGAGTGTCTGTAGCCCTGTATCAGGAGTGACCAGAGTAACATGAATGTCTGTAGCCCTGTACCAGAGTGACCATAGTAACCTGAGTGTCTGTAGCCCTGTATCAGAGTGACCAGAGTAACCTGAGTGTCTGTAGCCCTGTATCAGGAGTGACCAGAGTAACCTGAGTGTCTGTAGCCCTGTATCAGGAGTGACCAGAGTAACCTGAGTGTCTGTAGCCCTGTATCAGGAGTGACCAGAGTAACCTGAGTGTCTGTAGCCCTGTACCAGAGTGACCATAGTAACCTGAGTGTCTGTAGCCCTGTATCAGAGTGACCAGAGTAACCTGAGTGTCTGTAGCCCTGTACCAGAGTGACCATAGTAACCTGAGTGTCTGTAGCCCTGTACCAGAGTGACCAGAGTAACCTGAGTGTCTGTAGCCCTGTACCAGAGTGACCAGAGTACCCTGAGTGTCTGTAGCCCTGTACCAGAGTGACCATAGTAACCTGAGTGTCTGTAGCCCTGTATCAGAGTGACCAGAGTAACCTGAGTGTCTGTAGCCCTGTACCAGAGTGACCAGAGTAACCTGAGTGTCTGTAGCCCTGTATCAGAGTGACCAGAGTAACCTGAGTGTCTGTAGCCCTGTACCAGAGTGACCATAGTAACCTGAGTGTCTGTAGCCCTGTATCAGGAGTCTGGGGATAACCTGAGTGTCTGTAGCCCTGTATCAGAGTGACCATAGTAACCTGAGTGTCTGTAGCCCTGTATCAGGAGTCTGGGATAACCTGAGTGTCTGTAGCCCTGTATCAGAGTGACCAGAGTAACCTGAGTGTCTGTAGCCCTGTATCAGGAGTCTGGGATAACCTGAGTGTCTGTAGCCCTGTACCAGAGTGACCATAGTAACCTGAGTGTCTGTAGCCCTGTACCAGGAGTCTGGGATAACCTGAGTGTCTGTAGCCCTGTATCAGGAGTGACCATAGTAACCTGAGTGTCTGTAGCCCTGTATCAGAGTGACCATAGTAACCTGAGTGTCTGTAGCCCTGTATCAGGAGTGACCATAGTAACCTGAGTGTCTGTAGCCCTGTATCAGAGTAACCTGAGTGTCTGTAGCCCTGTATCAGGAGTGACCATAGTAACCTGAGTGTCTGTAGCCCTGTATCAGAGTGACCATAGTAACCTGAGTGTCTGTAGCCCTGTATCAGAGTGACCAGAGTAACCTGAGTGTCTGTAGCCCTGTATCAGGAGTGACCAGAGTAACCTGAGTGTCTGTAGCCCTGTATCAGAGTGACCAGAGTAACCTGAGTGTCTGTAGCCCTGTATCAGAGTGACCAGAGTAACCTGAGTGTCTGTAGCCCTGTATCAGAGTGACCAGAGTAACCTGAGTGTCTGTAGCCCTGTATCAGAGTGACCAGAGTAACCTGAGTGTCTGTAGCCCTGTACCAGAGTGACCAGAGTAACCTGAGTGTCTGTAGCCCTGTATCAGAGTGACCAGAGTAACCTGAGTGTCTGTAGCCCTGTACCAGGAGTGACCAGAGTAACCTGAGTGTCTGTAGCCCTGTACCAGGAGTGACCAGAGTAACCTGAGTGTCTGTAGCCCTGTATCAGAGTGACCAGAGTAACCTGAGTGTCTGTAGCCCTGTACCAGGAGTGACCAGAGTAACCTGAGTGTCTGTAGCCCTGTACCAGGAGTGACCAGAGTAACCTGAGTGTCTGTAGCCCTGTATCAGAGTGACCAGAGTAACCTGAGTGTCTGTAGCCCTGTACCAGGAGTCTGGGATAACCTGAGTGTCTGTAGCCCTGTATCAGGAGTCTGGGATAACCTGAGTGTCTGTAGCCCTGTACCAGGAGTCTGGGATAACCTGAGTGTCTGTAGCCCTGTACCAGAGTGACCATAGTAACCTGAGTGTCTGTAGCCCTGTACCAGGAGTCTGGGATAACCTGAGTGTCTGTAGCCCTGTACCAGAGTGACCATAGTAACCTGAGTGTCTGTAGCCCTGTATCAGGAGTGACCATAGTAACCTGAGTGTCTGTAGCCCTGTATCAGAGTGACCAGAGTAACCTGAGTGTCTGTAGCCCTGTATCAGGAGTGACCAGAGTAACCTGAGTGTCTATAGCCCTGTACCAGGAGTCTGGGGATAACCTGCTCCTGTAACGATAAAACAAACAGAAAATACTGTCAGCATGAGACCTAAAATAGCCATTGATAAGCACTAACAATCACAATAATAATAATAACAATAATAACAATTATAATTATAATAATAATAATTACAATAATGTTAATAGCCTATATTACTATTTATTAAATACTAAGTTATTTACTTAATGGGAAAAGTTGCATTTCCCCTCGGACACGATCTTGTGGATGTCAGGTGAGAGGGATGTGATGTTGATGAGCAGGCAGTCCTCGGTTGCCTTATGTGAAAGCCGGTTCCTGTCGTGAGTCGATTGCATTCATAGAGGAAAAGGAGGACTCACAGGTGGAAGTTGATCCAAACATTGTTAGCACATAAAAGGAATTCCTCCATTTCCAAAATACGAAGGTGGTCAGCTGATGCCCTCATTGGGTATAGCGAGCACCATCCCCTTCTCTCTCCCTCCATCCCCCTCTCTCTCCCTCCATCCCCCTCTCTCTCCCTCCATCCCCCTCTCTCTCCCTCCATCCCCCTCTCTCTCCCTCCTTCCCCCTCTCTCTCCCTCCATCCCCCTCTCTCTCCCTCCATCCCCCTCTCTCTCCCTCCATCCCCCTCTCTCTCCCTCCATCCCCCTCTCTCTCCCTCCATCCCCTTCTCTCTCCCTCGATTCCCCTCTCTCTCCCTCCATCCCCCTCTCTCTCACCCAGGTTCTGTTATCTCAGGTCATAAATTCCTGGAGGAGACTCTCTCCCTCGTGCAGTATAGAGAGAGGGTTTCACACTCTGATGGATGAGACAATGCAAGCCATTCATTTGTGGGGCGATTTCCTTCAACCTGCTGACCAGGCCCCTGTGTCTGTCCACCATAGCAGGAGCCCTGACGGTGATCACAAAGTTGACTTTTTCGAATGACAGGCCAAGCTACGTAAACAATTGTTCCAGCTTTGTGAATAGGATGTCCCCGGCGGTGTGTCCTTCCAGGGGAACGTCCCCGGCGGTGTGTCCTTCCAGGGGAACGTCCCCGGCGGTGTGTCCTTCCAGGGGAACGTCCCCGGTGGTGTGTCCTTCCAGGGAAACGTCCCCGGAGGTGTGTCCTTCCAGGGAAACGTCCACGGTGGTGTGTCCTTCCAGGGGACCGTCCCCGGTGGTGTGTCCTTCCAGGGGGATGTCCCCGGTGGTGTGTCCTTCCAGGGAAACGTCCACGGTGGTGTGTCCTTCCAGGGGACCGTCCCCGGAGGTGTGTCCTTCCAGGGGAACGTCCCCGGTGGTGTGTCCTTCCAGGGGAACATCCCCGGCGGTGTGTCCTTCCAGGGGAACGTCCCCGGCGGTGTGTCCTTCCAGGGGAACGTCCCCGGCGGTGTGTCCTTCCAGGGGAACGTCCCCGGTGGTGTGTCCATCCAGGGGAACGTCCCCGGTGGTGTGTCCTTCCCATGAAAATAACGGACATATACACACAACTGTGCTACATCGGTGTTGTCAGTACTCTCATCAATAGCCAGGGGAAAATGCTCAGCCTGACTGAGCCCCTCCAGAACAATCCTATGCACATCATCCGCCAGAGCACAGACACGGCGTCCGGCTGATGTCACAGACAGGGGCACCTGTTTGACAGACGCGATTATGCTATCCATAGACTTGTCTGTAGCCAATTCCTCCAAAACTGTCACCATGCATTTTTTAAACAGCTCTGCGTCTGTGAAGGGCATGTTGTGTTTGGTTAGAACCCAGGATGCTTTTAGGAAGCACTTGTGACCTTCTGTTGTTGGGTCAGGCCACGAAGGAGGATTCTACTGCCGTGTTTGTAGCTTGTAGTTAATGCTTCAGTGTTTCTGCTTCAGGCCTCTGTCTGGGGCGGGAAGGCCACTTTCAAAGTACCATGTTTAGATTCATAATGCCATCTGAGATTGAATTATTTGCAAACAATGACATTTTCATTGCAAACAAGACACTCTGGCTTGGCATTGGAGAAAGATGGTAAGATGAATGGATATCTCTCTGTCCGTTCTTCCCTGAAACTTTGATTTTCATTATCCACCTTTCTTTTGCTACTTTTTGAGAGCGACATGTTCTCTTGCTATCAAGCTAATTGTTCTGAATGAATGTTGATATTAATAAAGTAGTGTAGACTACAGTAGGCTACGTAGACATGTTTTTCCCCAACAATCAACACACAGAGATATAAACAAAAAAATATAATTGAATAGAGATATTGGTGATTTTATGAACTTAATCAGATCTAAATTATTTTATTGTCACTCAATGTACTATGTACTAATCAAATGTGTTAAACGTGTTGTTAAATTTGTAGTGTAGGCATATTAATTGTGCTAATATTATATGCTAATTATGTTCTGGCCCTCCGACTTTAACTCAGAAAAAAATTCTCCCGATGTCACGTCCTGACCATAGAAAGCTGTTATTTTCTATGGTAGAGTAGGTCAGGGCGTGACAGGGGGGTTTTCTAGTTTAGTTTTTCTATGTTGTTTTCTAGTTTCTAGTTCTAGTTTCTATGTTTGGTTTTGTTTGGGATGATCTCCAATTAGAGGCAGCTGGTCATCGTTGTCTCTAATTGGAGATCATACTTAAGTAGGTGTTTTTCCCACCTTTGTTTGTGGGAGATTGTTTTTGAGTAGTGTATGTTTCACCTCTACATCACATTTTTTTTTTGTTCTTTAGTTTATGTGTATGTATTGCATAGTTTCACAGTTCAATAAAATATGTGGAACGATAATCACGCTGCACTTTGGTCCACTCCTCTCTATGACAACCGTGACACCCGAAGCCAAATCTAGTTGACAAACCCTGTTTTATAGTATGTCATGGCCTTTTCTGGCCAACTGCTGTTATGTTTATGATATACTATGGTGTTGTGTCACTAGACTTTGACCAGATATTATTGCATCCAAAGATCAACTGTACCTAGAACATAGATACAGAGACACTTGTCATCAGGAAGCTGCTCTCTCAGCACAACGGAAAATATCTCAATGACTTGACATGTTCTGGCTGTGAATTCAGGCTACAAGGTAAGAATCTTCCCAGTGATTATTGTAAAGTGTGTAGAGAAATTAAATGTATGGTGTTTTTTTAGTATAGTGACTGACAGTAAAACACTCAGATCTAAAAGTCCATTTCACCTGGGACAGTTATGTGACAGTTCAATCATACAAAATGGCGCTAACTGGGCGTAGGCAAGTCAAATTCAAAAACATATTGTTCATATATCGTATTATACGATTTGTTTATCGTGATTATTTTACAATTTGTAAAAATTTGAATGTATCATAGTTCTAAATCATCTTTCAGAATATCAGAACATTTGTTGTTTTCTAAACTACAATGATCTCCTGCTTCCTGTGTAATTTGGTATGAAACCACTGAACATACTTTTCTTAACATTGTTATTATGAACTGAATTCAGTAACAGCATAATTATATCATACCTGTTGAACAAAGCAACACACTAGAATGAGAGAAATTATTAAAAGAGAAAGTGACTTATTAATATTATATTGTTGTTGTTAAATAGTTTTATTATTATTAGTTCCACTACATGGAGAAATTGTGAAAAATATTAAATCACCTAACTGTTTGGATGTGTCTTTCTATGTCTGTTAGTAAATGTTTTATTTCTAAGAGATAATGAATAAAAGAGAACAATTGACCTTCAATAATTAGTTGGCCCTGTGTTAATCACAACCAACATGCTGGATCTCTGTTTAGGACATCACTGTGTTAACCACAACCAACATGCTGGATCTCTGTTTAGTTGTTACTGTGTTAACCACAACCAACATGCTGGATCTCTGTTTAGTTGTTACTGTGTTAACCACAACCAACATGCTGGATCTCTGTTTAGTTGTCACTGTGTTGACCACAACCAACATGCTGGATCTCTGTTTAGGGGTCAGTTCTCTAAAATGAGTCTCTCTGGGGAACATGACACCAAATCTAAGAGGTGAGATGACAATTTTGTTTAAGAATTATTAATAGTTTATTTCAAAAATGATATTTCCAAAAATGTTCACATTTGTTTTTTAATCAGAAATGGTTGCTAATGGGTACCTTCAATATTACTGTTCTCAGATTATTTATGAATTTCTTTAGATTGTGTATAAAAAATGTTTTATTGCAAAACTCTATATATCCATTGTTTTGCTGGAACACCCTAGATGCATTCAATTGCCCATTTTAAAGCCATGCCCAATTTAGGATAATTTCTTAACAACGTGATGTTGCGCTCCAAAGGGATATCTTGAAATAACATGATGTAGATAATTAAATAATCAAAAGAAAAACTTGTTAATTTTACACTCTTAGAAAAGAAGGTTCCTTATAGAACCAAAAAGGCTTCTATCACTTCCTTAATATATGGAACCACTAAAAGTTATATATATTTTGGGGTTCAGTGAAGAAGAACCTCTAGAGTTCTGATCAACGAAAGGTGAATGTTTTGAGGATGTGAACCCAGCAGCCCTCCAGTGGTCAGATCAATTCCTCCTGTTTTTTCCAGCACCCGGACACTGTTTTATGGATTGATCATATAGAAATATAAAACATTATTTTTACGACTCCAAAGTATTTACATGTGGTGCAGGAACCACTGACTCGCTGCATTATTCTATAGTATTATCAAGATACCTGCTGTTAACTCTTAACTACTTAGGACAGCTCACGAGGTGTCCTAAATATCTGCCGACTAGGTAGGACTAGAGACTTCATGCATAGCTTTAATTTATACCCATAAGTGTCAAATGTCTTTATTCTCAGCACTTATATGACCAATTCTCTACTCTGAGACGCTTTGTGGACATGGGCCCAGATCTCAAAATATTGTTATAATAAATGTTTGTTTAACATAATAATAAAAAATGAATATCACTAATGTAACCCACTGTAAAGACTGGGTTTAGTTGATTGTGTGGCACTGCTTATGTCCGCGTTCTGGATCTGTCCCCGTCCCCGTAAAGAACTGTCCGCGTCCCCGTACGGTGTGGCGCCAAGGATATTGTCTGGTTACGAGCAGAGTGGGCTGAGGTGATCTTGGGGAATAACTACAGAGTTCACTACAGTGTTGAGACGCCGAAGTTTATTGTTGAATTTGCTTTTTGCTTTACGGTCAGGGACAGTATGAGTGTAGCCAGATCCTTTTCACTCTCTATCCTTGTTTCATTTTGTGGTTCACCGGATTCGTCATCATCATCGAGACAAATGACAGACGAACGTTCTGCTAGCTAGCCAAGCTAGTCGGTACAGCTAGGTAAGCTAGCTAGCTACTCTACCAGCAGCATCCTAGTTATCCTAGCTAGTCGGTACAGCTAGGTAAGCTAGCTAGCTACTCTACCAGCAGCATCCTAGTTATCCAAGCTAATCGGTACAGCTGGGTAAGCTAGCTAGCTACTCTACCAGCAGCATCCTAGTTATCCTAGCTAGTCAGTACAGCTAGGTAAGCTAGCTAGCTACTCTACCAGCAGCATCCTAGTTATCCTAGCTAGTTGGTACAGCTAGGTAAGCTAGCTAGCTACTCTACCAGCAGCATCTTAGTTATCCTAGCTAGTCGGTACAGCTACAGTGGGGGAAAAAGTTTTTGATCCCCTGCTGATTTTGTACGTTTGCCCACTGATAAAGAAAGGATCAGTCTATAATTTTAATGGTAGGTTTATTTGAACAGTGAGAGACAGAATAACAACAAAAATATCCAGAAAAACACATGTCAGAAATGTTATAAATTGATTTGCATTTTAATGAGGGAAGTAAGTATTTGACCCCCTCTCAATCAGAAAGATTTCTGGCTCCCAGGTGTCTTTTATACAGGTAATGAGCTGAGATTAGGGGCACACTCTTAAAGGGAGTGCTCCTAACCGCAGCTTGTTACCTGTAAAAAGGACACCTGTCCACAGAAGCAATCAATCAATCAGATTCCAAACTCTCCACCATGGCCAAGACCAAAGAGCTCTCCAAGGATGTCAGGGACAACATTGTAGACCTACACAAGGCTGGAATGGGCTACAAGACCATCGCCAAGCAGCTTGGTGAGAAGGTGACAACATTTTGTGCGATTATTCGCAAATGGAAGAAACACAAAAGAACTGTCAATATCCCTTGGCCTGGGGCTCCATGCAAGATCTCACCTCGTGGGGTTGTAATGATCATGAGAACGGTGAGGAATCAGCCCAGAACTACACGGGAGGATCTTGTCAATGATCTCAAGGCAGCTGAGACCATAGTCACCAAGAAAACAATTGGTAACACACTACGCCGTGAAGGACTGAAATCCTGCAGCGCCCGCAAGGTCCCCCTGCTCAAGAATACATATACATGCCCGTCTGAAGTTTGCCAATGAACATCGGAATGACTCAGAGGACAACTGGTGAAAGTGTTGTGGTCAGATGAGACCAAAATGGAGCTCTTTGGCATCAACTCAATTCGCCGTGTTTGGAGGAGGAGGAATGCCGCCTATGACCCCAAGAACACCATCTCCACCGTCAAACATGGCGGTGGAAACATTATGCTTTGGGGGTGTTTTCTGGACAGGACAACTTCACCGCATCATTTGACGGGGCCATGTACTGTCAAATCTTGGGTGAGAACATCCTTCCCTCAGCCAGGGCATTGAAAATGGGTCGTGGATTGGTATTCCAGCATGACAATGACCCAAAACACACAGCCAAGGCAACAAAGGAGTGCCTCAAGGAGAAGCACATTAAGGTCCTGGAGTGGCCTAGCCAGTCTCCAGACTTTAATCCCACAGAAAATCTGTGGAGGGAGCTGAAGGTTCGAGTTGCCAAACGTAAGCCTCGAAACCTTAATGACTTGGAGAAGATCTGCAAAAAGGAGTGGGACAAAATCCCTCCTGAGATGTATGCAAACCTGGTGACCAACTACAAGAAACATCTGACCTCTGTGATTGCCAACAAGGGTTTTGCCACCAAGTACTAAGTCATGATTTGCAGAGGGGTCAAATACTTATTTCCCTCATTAAAATGCAAATCATTATATAACATTACAAACGTACAAAATCAGCAGGGGATCAAATACTTTTTTCCCCCCACTGTAGGTAAGCTAGCTAGCTACTCTACCAGGAGCATCCTAGTTATCCTAGCTAGTCGGTACAGCTAGGTAAGCTAGCTAGCTACTCTACCAGCAGCATCCTAGTTATCCTAGCTAGTCGGTACAGCTAGGTAAGCTAGTTAGCTACTCTACCAGCAGCATCCTAGTTATCCTAGCTAGTCGGTACAGCTAGGTAAGCTAGTTAGCTACTCTACCAGCAGCATCCTAGTTATCCTAGCTAGTCGGTACAGCTAGGTAAGCTAGCTCGCTACTCTACCAGCAGCATCCTAGTTATCCTATCCTCCCTCTCTCATTGACGGATGCTGGCTACCTCTGTCCGGTTCTCCTCTCTTCACTAGATGGACGGTAACTTTAGTGTTTAACCCCTCTGTATCCAAGGACCAATCTTTTGAATATTATTTTCGGGGCGCCTAAAGTAGGCTGGACACATTCAATTTTTTTAACATTTTTTTAGCTGCCTCACCAACGTCTGAATGTGCATGAATAACTTTTAATTGCTAAAGATTTCCAATAGATGGCAGCATAAGACCACAAAGCATCAGTTATAGGCTACAGGCAGCAATATGATTGACATAAAATAGCATGCAACCACAGACTATATGTCCCATGATTTTCTAAAATGGTCACTCATTACTTTAGTTAGCCTGTTGGGACTACAGGTTAGCAATGAACCCCGAGTCGGGATTGCTAACAAGGCTGGAAATTCAAAACATCAAAAATCTAATAATTTCAATTTCTCAAACCATCAACTATTTTACACAATTTAAAAGATAAACATCTCCTTAATCTAACCACATTGTTCGATTTTCAAAGAGGCTTTACGGCAAAAGCATAAAGTTAGATTATGTTAGGACAGTACATAGCCACAAAAGTACAAACATCCATTTTCAATTCAAGGTCAGGCGTCACCAAAAGCAGAAACCAGCTAGAATTATGCACTAACCTTTGTCAATCTCCATCAGATGACACTCCTAGGACATTATGTTATACAATACATGCATTTTTTGTTCCATCAAGTTCATATTTATATCCAAAAACAGCATTTTACAGTAGCGTGAAATTCAGATTTTTTTCTTCTCTGAAATGCTTCCGGTGAACATAACAAAATTACTATTCGACAACATTGGTAAATTATAATATTGTCATTCAAAGAATAATATATTATCATCTCGTAATTGCTACCGAATGGCCAGATCTCAAAATAACTTTACTGGGAAATCACATTTTGCAATAAACGGGGTGCTATGCTAAGAACAACAGGCTATGCTATACAGTTAGCATCATCTAAAATCGATAATAACATTGTAAATACCCCCTTACCTTTGATTATCTCCATCAGAAGGCAGGATCCCAGGTCCGGAAGGCATTCCAGGTCCGGAACAAATGTGGTTTCTTTTGACAAAGTTCATAATTTATGTCCAAATAACACCAAGTACTTAGCGTTCATTATGCTCCCACAAAACGTGGTTGGAGGGCTGGTAAAATCACGCCGAAAAGCTAAAAAAAACCTAGTAAATAATCTATTTATGTTCGTTCAAACATGTCAAATGTTGTTTAGCATTAATCTTTTGGTCCATTTTTAACGTTAAACATCAGTAATATTTTCACACAACCTATCCTATGTCTAGATAAAAAATGATGACAAACTCACGTTTCTCAGATTTATGCGCAGGCGCAAAAAAATGAAGTGATGACATGTCAACTTCCTTGGATTCTAATTTGCTCTCTGTTTATCATAGACGCTTCAAACAACTTTATAAAGATCGTTGACATCTAGTGGAAGCCGTAGGTGTTGCGAAATGAATCCTTTCTCACTATGGTATCTATAAAACAATGACACTAAATAGTACAGTCACAAAATTCACATTTTTTTTTAATCTATTTTTCACAGGTTTTTGCCTGCAATATGAGTTTTGTTATACTTACAGACACCATTCAAACTGTTTTAGAAAATTCAGAGTGTTTTCTATCCGAATGTGTTAATAATATGCATATCCTAGCTTCTGAGTTGGTGTAGGAGGCAGTTAAAAATGGGCACATATTTTTTTCAAAATGTCTCAATACTGCCCCCGAGCCCCAACAGGTTAACTATATATCTCGTAATGGGCCTGTATTGCTTTCGGGAGAGCAACAAAATAGTGATTATAGCAGGTATTGAACACCGGGTAAATAATCGCTAGTCAAAACCTCAACCTCAGTATACGTGCATTATAAAAAGTAATCTTAATATCTGATATTGCGAGTAAACAACCTCGGAATAGAAAAGACAAGAGTGCGTCTTCCAGCCCGCCAATAAATTACATCATTAAACCCTACCGGTTAGTAAATTTACCTCAACATGCCCCTGGAGAAGGCAGAGCGACGACACCAGCTTTTTACCAGGGCTGAGTTGACTACTAGAGAGAGAAGGCAGAGTGACGACACCAGCTTTTTACCGGGGCTGAGTTGACTACTAGAGAGTGAAGGCAGAGTGACGACACCAGCTTTTTACTGGGGCTGAGTTGACTTCTAGAGAGAGAAGGTAGAGTGAAGACACCAGCTTTTTACCGGGGCTGAGTTGACTACTAGAGAGAGAAGGCAGAGTGACGACACCAGCTTTTTACCGGGGCTGAGTTGACTACTAGAGAGAGAAGACAGAGCGACGACACCAGCTTTTTACCAGGGCTGAGTTGACTACTAGAGAGAGAAGACAGAGTGGCTCGATGCTGGTTGATGAATTTGACAATTTTTCTCAACTAGAGGTGACTAAATTAATGTTCAGACTTATTGATAATCGTTATATTAATGAAGTATAATTTCAAAACATGAGCATAAAAACAGGTAATAATAAACATGAATCA
>NW_027675329.1:392500-402500 GCF_965601325.2 Salmo salar | reverse complement strand
CCTTTTCGGGAGCTGAATTTGATGAAAGGGGACAAACACACTTTGATTGAACTTGTCAATCACTTCTCAATGGAAACCAAACAATCAAGAATCTCCAACTACGACAAGTACAAAGTTCTGTTCATCTTTGATGGTCTGGATGAGTGCCGACTGCCCCTAGACTTCCAGAAGAACAAGATCTGTTGGGACGTCACAGAGTCAACCTCAGTGGATGTTCTGCTGACAAATCTCATCAAGGGAAATCTGCTTCCCTCTGCTCTCATCTGGATAACTACCCGACCTGCAGCAGCCAATAAGATCCCTTCAGGGTGTGTTGACCAGGTGACAGAGGTACGAGGGTTCAATGACCCACAGAAGGAGGAGTACTTCAGAAAGAGATTCAGTGATGAGGAGCTGGCCAGCAGAATCATCTCACACATAAAGACATCAAGGAGCCTCCACATCATGTGCCACATTCCAGTCTTCTGTTGGATTTCTGCAACAGTCCTCGAACACATGCTGAAACATAAGAGAGAAGAGATGCCCAAGACTCTGACTGAGATGTACACACACCTTGTGGTGTTTCATACCAAACAGAAGAATGAAAAGTATCTTGGGAAAGAAGAGACAGGTCCACACTGGAATAAAGAGAGCATTCTGTCACTGGGAAAACTGGCTTTTCAACAGCTAGTGAAGGGCAATCTGATTTTCTATGAAAAAGACCTGAAAGAGGCTGGCATTGATGTCAATGAAGCCTCTGTGTACTCAGGATTGTGCACACAGATCTTTAAAGAGGAATGTGTTCTGTACCAAGACAAGGTGTACTGCTTTGTTCATCTGAGCATTCAGGAGTTTCTGGCTGCTGTGTATGTGTTCCTCTCATTCATCAACAAAAATGAGAATCTCATGGACAAACAGCAAACAAAGTCCAGTATCTTTTCTCTGCTGTACAGAGACAAGTCTGAAGTTTCTTTCTACAAGAGTGCTGTGGATAAAGCCTTACACAGTGAGATGGGAAACCTGGACCTTTTCCTCCGCTTCCTTCTGGGCCTCTCACTGGAGTCCAATCAGAAGCACTTACGAGGTCTACTGACAAAGACAAGAAGCAGCTCACAGAGCCATGAAGACACAGTGAACTACATCAAGGAGAAGATCAGGGAGAATCCCTCTCCAGAGAGGAGCATCAATCTGTTCCACTGTCTGAATGAACTGAATGACCATTCTCTAGTGGAGGAGATCCAAAGCTACCTGAGCTCAGGAAGTGTCTCAAAACCCAACCTGTCACCTGCACAGTGGTCAGCTCTGGTCTTTGTGTTGCTGACTTCAGAAAAGGAGCTGGATGTGTTTGACCTGAAGAAATACTCCAGATCAGAGGAAGGTCTTCTGAGGCTGCTGCCAGTGTTCAAAGCCTCCAGTGCATTTCTGTGAGTACATAAAATGACATATAAAATCTAATCATCAGGAAGAAATATTCAGGTTAAAGAAAAATATGCATTATAATATGTGTATAATATTACATTGAAAACATTGAATAAATGCATTGATTTTCACATTAGTATAACAATATGACCATACAATTGTAGCTGACGGAAGATGAATCTATATGTTGTTTGAGAGAATAAACCAAATGCATCTTCCATTGTCCTTCAACACTACTGGTGTTAACTAAACAGTGTGTTTGTGAAGTCATGATGATCTCGTTGCAGGCTGTCAGGCTGTGGAGTCACAGAGGAAGGCTGTGCTTCTCTGGTCTCAGCTCTGAGGTCAAACCCCTCACACCTGAGAGAGCTGGACCTGAGCTACAATCACCCAGGAGACTCAGGAGTCAGACTGCTCTCTGCTGGACTGGAGGATCCACACTGCAGACTGGAGAAACTCAAGTATGTAGAGGGTTTATGTCAATGTTCATATCAGACATGTTTGACTTTTCAGGCTAGGTAATACAAACATTCTGACCACCACTTGGACAAAGTTATATGCTGACTGTGTGTCCAGTGTGTGTGTGTCGTGTGTGTGTGTGTGTGTGTGTGTGTGTGTGTGTGTGTGTGTGTGTGTGTGTGTGTGTGTGTGTGTGTGTGTGTGTGTGTGTGTGTGTGTGTGTGTGTGTGTGTGTGTGTGTGTGTGTGTGTGTGTGTGTGAATAAATGCATTGATTTTCACATTAGTATAACAATATGACCATACAATTCTAGGACACAGAAGAAGAATATATATGTTGTTTGGGAGAATTAACCAAATGCATCTGCCATTGTCCTTCTACACTAAATTAACCTCTATGGGCTAGGTGGGACGCTTGCGTCCCACCTACGTAACAGCCACTGCCAGCCTGTGGCGCGATTTTCAAAACCTTAAAAATCCTATTACTTCAATTTCTCAAACATATGACTATTTTACAGCCATTTCAAGACAAGACTCTCGTTAATCTAACCACACTGTCCGATTTCAAAAAGGCTTTACAACGAAAGCAAAACATTAGATTATGTCAGCAGAGTACCAAGCCAGAAATAATCAGACACCCATTTTTCAAGCCAGCATATAATGTCACCAAAACCCAGAAGACAGCTAAATGCAGCACTCACCTTTGATGATCTTCATCAGATGACAACCCTAGGACATTATGTTATACAATACATGCATGTTTTGTTCAATCAAGTTCATATTTATATCAAAAACCAGCTTTTTACATTAGCATGTGACGTTCAGAACTAGCATACCCCCCGCAAACTTGCGGGGAATTCGCTAACATTTTACTAAATTACTCACGATAAACGTTCACAAAAAGCATAACAATTATTTAAAGAATTATAGATACAGACCTCCTCTATGCACTCGATATGTCCGATTTTAAAATAGCTTTTTGGTGAAAGCACATTTTGCAATATTCTAAGTACATAGCCCAGGCATCACGGGCTCGCTATTTAGACACCCGGCAAGTTTAGCACTCACCATAATCATATTTACTATTATAAAAGTTTGATTACCTTTTGTTGTCTTCGTCAGAATGCACACCCAGGACTGCTACTTCAATAACAAAGGTTGGTTTGGTCCAAAATAATCCATCGTTATATCCGAATAGCGGCATTTTGTTCGTGCGTTCCAGACACTATCC
This sequence comes from Salmo salar, assembly GCF_965601325.2. Lineage (NCBI taxonomy): Eukaryota > Metazoa > Chordata > Actinopteri > Salmoniformes > Salmonidae > Salmo > Salmo salar. The sequence continues at coordinate 399,413 of NW_027675329.1, read as the reverse complement.
GAAATAGTAAAGAAGTGTCGCGCGCATGGCGCAATTCGTGACAATAAAATTCTAAATATTCCATTACCGTACTTCGAAGCATGTCAACCGCTGTTTAAAATACATTTTTACGACATTTTTCTCGTAGAAAAGCGATAATATTCCGACAGGGAATCTCCTTTTCGGCAAACAGAGGAAAAAATCCCAAAGGCGGGGGCGGTCGGGGTCACGCGCATAAGCCCAGTGTCCCTTGATCGGCCACTTGAGAAAGGCGATAATGTGTTTCAGCCTGGGGCTGGAATGACGACATTCTGTTTTTTCCCGGGCTCTGAGCGCCTATGGACGACGTGGGAAGTGTCACGTTAGAGCAGAGATCCTTAGTAAATGATAGAGATGGAAAAGAAGTTCAAGAAATGGTCAGACAGGCCACTTCCTGTAAAGGAATCTCTCAGGTTTTGACCTGCCATTTGAGTTCTGTTATACTCACAGACACCATTCAAACAGTTTTAGAAAATGTAGGGTGTTTTCTATCCATATGTAATAAGTATATGCATATTCTAGTTACTGGGTAGGAGTGGTAACCAGATTAAATCGGGTATGTTTTTTATCCAGGAGTGTCAATACTGCCCCCTAGCCCTAACAGGTTAACAATGTGTTTGAAGTCATGATCTCTTTGTCAGGCTGTCAGGCTGTGGAGTCACAGAGGAAGGCTGTGATTCTCTGGTCTCAGCTCTGAGGTCAAACCCCTCACACCTGAGAGAGCTGGACCTGAGTAACAATGACCTGAAGGATTCAGGAGTGAAGCTGCTCTCTGCTGTACTGGAGAATCCCCACTGTAAACTGGAGACTCTGAGGTCAGTATTATCAGATATGAAAGTACTTTATGCATGTAGTTCTCCCATTTGAAAAAGTCGTAATTATTCGGACATATTACTTATAGTGTATTAAAGTAGTCATAAGTTTAGCATGTTGTCCCATATTCCATGCCTGCTGTCACGTTTCTCTAAGACAGAACCCAGAAGCAGACCAGGACAAGGTGAGTAAAATGAAGGTGAGTATTTATTGGTAGTCTTGATGTGTAATTTGAGTGATCCAGGAGACGGAGCGGGAGCAGAGGTGAGTTGATGAGAGTAGATGGGTGGATTCAATGACGTCACTGTATCCACCGACGGCCAGTCAAGGGAGTTGAATGTTCCGGGAGGATGACTGTAGACAGAGTAAACGGGGGGGGGGGGGGGGGGGGGGGTAACCAGTAACAAGACCAAAACAACAAGACTAGCTCAGGTAACATGAGGCTGTTCGTTGCTAACGATCCAGCAGGGAATGGATGTCAGCTCAGGGCTTATGAAGAGGTGATGATCAGGACCAGGTGTGCAGAAGGTTGATGAGATGCAGGTGTAGGGTAATCACTAGATCTCCCGCCTAACTTCGTTGCCTAGCAACCAGACAGGGTAATAATATCACTAGATCTCCCGCCTAACTTCGTTGCCTGGCAACCAGATAGGTTCCTGAACGCACCCTTAGACTCCAAACAGAAAACAGTCAGCTCAGGCAGAAACAGACTCAGGAAGCGGGATTCCTGACACCTGCAGTGAGGCTTGTGATTCTACTAACTTGTTGAATTCATTTGCAGTTGGTCTTGGTTGTGTTTTGGATGATGTTTTTCCTAATAGATACTGAATAGTAAATAATGTCCTGTCATTTTGGAGTCACTTCACTTCTATTGTCAGTGACTTCTACATTCATGTGGATGCTACCATGATTATGAATAACCATGAATGAATCGTGAATGATGATAAATGAGAAACGGAGGCACAAAGATCAAACCCCCTCTGTTACTGGTAATGGTGAGAGGTTAGCATGTTTTGTTGTAGCCTCTGTTATTGGTAATGGTGAGAGGTTAGCATGTTTTGTTGTAGCCTCTGTTATTGGTAATGGTGAGAGGTTAGCATGTTTTGTTGTAGTCTCTGTTATTGGTAATGGTGAGAGGTTAGCATGTTTTGTTGTAGCCTCTGTTATTGGTAATGGTGAGAGGTTAGCATGTTTTGTTGTAGCCTCTGTTATTGGTAATGGTGAGAGGTTAGCATGTTTTGTTGTAACCTCTGTTATTGGTAATGGTGAGAGGTTAGCATGTTTTGTTGTAGCCTCTGTTAATGGTAATGGTGAGAGGTTAGCATGTTTTGTTGTAGTCTCTGTTATGGGTAATGGTGAGAGGTTAGCATGTTTTGTTGTAGCCTATGTTATTGGTAATGGTGAGAGGTTAGCATGTTTTGTTGTAGCATCTGTTATTGGTAATGGTGAGAGGTTAGCATGTTTTGTTGTAGCCTCTGTTATTGGTAATGGTGAGAGGTTAGCATGTTTTGTTGTAGCCTCTGTTATTGGTAATGGTGAGAGGTTAGCATGTTTTGCTGCAGCCTCTGTTATTGGTAATGGTGAGAGGTTAGCATGTTTTGTTGTAGTCTCTGTTATTGGTAATGGTGAGAGGTTAGCATGTTTTGTTGTAGACTCTGTTATTGGTAATGGTGAGAGGTTAGCATGTTCTGTTGTATCCTCTGTTATTGGTAATGGTGAGAGGTTAGCATGTTCTGTTGTATCCTCTGTTATTGGTAATGGTGAGAGGTTAGCATGTTTTGTTGTAGTCTCTGTTATTGGTAATGGTGAGAGGTTAGCATGTTTTGTTGTAGCCTCTGTTATTGGTAATGGTGAGAGGTTAGCATGTTTTGTTGTAGCCTATGTTATTGGTAATGGTGAGAGGTTAGCATGTTTTGTTGTAGCCCCTGTTATTGGTAATGGTGAGAGGTTAGTATGTTTTATTGTAGCCTCTGTTATTGGTAATGGTGAGAGATTAGCATGTTTTGTTGTATCCTCTGTTATTGGTAATGGTGAGAGGTTAGCATGTTTTGTTGTAGCCTCTGTTATTGGTAATGGTGAGAGGTTAGCATGTTTTGTTGTAGCCTCTGTTATTGGTAATGGTGAGAGGTTAGCATGTTTTGTTGTAGCCTCTGTTATTGGTAATGGTGAGAGGTTAGCATGTTTTGCTGTAGCCTCTGTTATTGGTAATGGTGAGAGGTTAGCATGTTTTGTTGTAGTCTCTGTTATTGGTAATGGTGAGAGGTTAGCATGTTTTGCTGTAGCCTCTGTTATTGGTAATGGTGAGAGGTTAGCATGTTTTGTTGTAGCCTCTGTTATTGGTAATGGTGAGAGGTTAGCATGTTTTGTTGTAACCTCTGTTATTGGTAATGGTGAGAGGTTAACATGTTTTGTTGTAGCCTCTGTTAATGGTAATGGTGAGAGGTTAGCATGTTTTGTTGTAGTCTCTGTTATTGGTAATGGTGAGAGGTTAGCATGTTTTGTTGTAGCCTATGTTATTGGTAATGGTGAGAGGTTAGCATGTTTTGTTGTAGCATCTGTTATTGGTAATGGTGAGAGGTTAGCATGTTTTGTTGTAGCCTCTGTTATTGGTAATGGTGAGAGGTTAGCATGTTTTGTTGTAGCCTCTGTTATTGGTAATGGTGAGAGGTTAGCATGTTTTGCTGTAGCCTCTGTTATTGGTAATGGTGAGAGGTTAGCATGTTTTGTTGTAGTCTCTGTTATTGGTAATGGTGAGAGGTTAGCATGTTTTGTTGTAGACTCTGTTATTGGTAATGGTGAGAGGTTAGCATGTTCTGTTGTATCCTCTGTTATTGGTAATGGTGAGAGGTTAGCATGTTCTGTTGTATCCTCTGTTATTGGTAATGGTGAGAGGTTAGCATGTTTTGTTGTAGTCTCTGTTATTGGTAATGGTGAGAGGTTAGCATGTTTTGTTGTAGCCTCTGTTATTGGTAATGGTGAGAGGTTAGCATGTTTTGTTGTAGCCTCTGTTATTGGTAATGGTGAGAGGTTAGCATGTTTTGTTGTAGCCTCTGTTATTGGTAATGGTGAGAGGTTAGCATGTTTTGTTGTAGCCTCTGTTATTGGTAATGGTGAGAGATTAGCATGTTTTGTTGTATCCTCTGTTATTGGTAATGGTGAGAGGTTAGCATGTTTTGTTGTAGCCTCTGTTATTGGTAATGGTGAGAGGTTAGCATGTTTTGTTTTAGCCTCTGTTATTGGTAATGGTGAGAGGTTAGCATGTTTTGTTGTAGCCTCTGTAACTTTCTCTCTCATTATTATTGATGATTCATTCATGATTTGTATTAATCATGTTATCATCAGGATTAATTTAGTAGTGTTTAGAAACATGTTATCTACTCACTTAGACAGAAGATTAATCCAGTCATCATCCACCATTTTATTATTGGTGCAAAACACAACCAAAACAAACTGCAAATAAGACCAACTAGTTTACAACCAAACACTAATCTATTGACTACTTTATTACACTATAAATGAATTGGTCAGAATACTTATGACTTCTTCAAATAGGGGGACTAGATACATGAACTGCTTTCATTTCTAAACGGTGAAACAGATATGTATGAAAATATCCTCAAATAAAAGGTGACATTTTATACTGTCACCTCATATGAAACATTTGATCTGAAATCCAAAATATTGGAGTTTAGAGCCACATTTAAAATGTTATCTTCACTGTCAAAATAGATATGGTGTGGACTGTATACTCAATACAATCTAAATCTGATACCTCACTGTCTGTCTTTTGACTGATACTGCTTTTAAACTGGTCTGGTCAGTCTACTCAAATATTTGTACTATATATGTTTCTATCTGCAGGCAAAACTTTGATAATTTGTAATTTCTAATATGATACCTTAATTTCTGAATAGATATGGCAGGTTTCATGACTGATATATCTGAATATGTTGAAGAAATATACTGCCACTATTTTCACCACCAAAGAATAGCAGTGTGATTTTAATATGATTTGACTCTATGCAGGCTGTCAGGCTGTCTAGTCACAGAGGAAGGCTGTGCTTCTCTGGTCTCAGCTCTATGGTCAAACCCAACACATTATTTGTAAATGGGTAACAGCGTAAACAGAGAAAGCTAAGCGTATCATTTTAATACAACCTGTCTGTCATTGTATTTCTTCTGTGTTGGCAGACTCACTGGCTGTAAACTCACAGACACATCCTGTAAAGTGTTGGCCTCAGTTCTCAGTTCAAACCCCTCACACCTGAGAGAGCTGGACCTGAGTAACAATGACCTGAAGGATTCAGGAGTGGAGCTGCTCTCTGCTGGACTGGAGGATCCACACTGCAGACTGGAGACTCTGAGGTCAGTATTCCTGTAGTTGTTCAACAAGTGTTTTGTTGTAGCCTCTGTTATTAGTAATGGTGAGAGGTTAGCATGTTTTGTTTTAGCCTCTGATATTGGTAATGGTGAGAGGTTAGCATGTTTTGTTGTAGCCTCTGTTATTGGTAATGGTGAGAGGTTAGCATGTTTTGTTGTAGTCTCTGTTATTGGTAATGGTGAGAGGTTAGCATGTTTTGTTGTAGCCTCTGTTATTGGTAATGGTGAGAGGTTAGCATGTTTTGTTGTAGCCACTGTTATTGGTAATGGTGAGAGGTTAGCATGTTTTGTTGTAGCCACTGTTATTGGTAATGGTGAGAGGTTAGCATGTTTTGTTGTATCCTCTGTTATTGGTAATGGTGAGAGGTTAGCATGTTTTGTTGTAGTCTCTGTTATTGGTAATGGTGAGAGGTTAGCATGTTTTGTTGTAACCTCTGTTATTGGTAATGGTGAGAGGTTAGCATGTTTTGTTGTAACCTCTGTTATTGGTAATGGTGAGAGGTTAGCATGTTTTGTTGTAACCTCTGTTATTGGTAATGGTGAGAGGTTAGCATGTTTTGTTGTAGCCTCTGTTATTGGTAATGGTGAGAGGTTAGCATGTTTTGTTGTAACCTCTGTTATTGGTAATGGTGAGAGGTTAGCATGTTTTGTTGTATCCTCTGTTATTGGTAATGGTGAGAGGTTAGCATGTTTTGTTGTAGCCTCTGTTATTGGTAATGGTGAGAGGTTAGCATGTTTTGTTGTAGCCTCTGTTATTGGTAATGGTGAGAGGTTAGCATGTTTTGTTGTAACCTCTGTTATTGGTAATGGTGGGAGGTTAGCATGTTTTGTTGTAGCCTCTGTAATTGGTAATGGTGAGAGGTTAGCATGTTTTGTTGTAGCCTCTGTAACTCTCTCACTCATTATTATTCATGATCTTTCTCAATCATGGTAGTCACAGGCTTGATGTAGTCATTGCAGTCAAAGAATATGGGACCAAATAATAAACTTTTGACTAATTTAATACACTATGAGTGAATTGGTCAGAAAACATATGACTTTTTTAAATAGGGGGACTAGATGCATGAAGTGCTTTCATTTTTCTAAATGGTGAAACAGATATGTATGAAAATATCCTCAAATAAAAGGTGACATTATATACTGTCACCTCATATGAAACATTTGATCTGAAATCCAAAATGTTGGAGTTTAGAGCCACATTTAAAATGTTATCTTCACTGTCGAAATAGATATGTTGTGGACTGTATACTCAATACAATCTAAATCTGATACCTCACTGTCTGTCTTTTGACTGATACTGCTTTTAAACTGGTCTGGTCAGTCTACTCAAATATTTGTACTATACATGTTTCTATCTGCAGGCAAAACTTTGATAATTTGTAATTTATAATATGATACTTTAATTTACGAATAGATATGGAAGGTTTCAGGACACTGATGTATCTGAATATGTTGAAGAAATATACTGCCACTATTTTCACCACCAAAGAATAGCAGTGTGATTTTAATATGATTTGACTCTTTGCAGGCTGTCAGGCTGTCTAGTCACAGAGGAAGGCTGTGCTTCTCTGGCCTCAGCTCTGAGGTCAAACCCCTCACACCTGAGAGAGCTGGACCTGAGCTACAATCACCCAGGAGACTCAGGAGTCAGACTGCTCTCTGCTGGACTGGAGGATCCACACTGCAGACTGGAGAAACTCAA
>NW_027675329.1:347500-385000 GCF_965601325.2 Salmo salar | reverse complement strand
GTATTGTCATGACGTTGGCCTATGGGTAAGGTTTATGACCCCCCCCCCCCCCATAAATACCTTTCTCCCTTCCCCTCTCTGACCCTACTGAAGGACTTGAATAGCCTGTGTTAAATATAGAGAGTCTGGGAACATCAAACAAATGGGGAAAGGAACCATATTTTGGTAATAAAACCAGTTGGAAATATGCTTGGGAACGTAATGAGTATGCATGTAAGGTTCGGTTGTCATCTGAGACATTATGACTGATGACAGGATGACATAAACTGTACCTGAGAAAGTATACACCCTCTAGTTATCAGAGTAACATGGAATTGTTATGCAATTGAAATGTTTGATATTGGAATTGTTTGTTAGGAGATTAAATGTAATTTTAGCTTCCAAATGAGAGAATTGGGTTTTCATAAGGAAAGTGCCCTGCTTGATCAGTGGCCCACCCCTGTGAAGAGGAGGGGTTATAAACGATGAAACACATCCTTCCCCCTCTCCACTATATAAGCCTTTGACGAAAAGATAATCACGTTGTTCCAGTACGGGAGGTCTGCAGCCTCTACGTTAGAAGGAGACACATGTCAAGTACAGAACTAAGCCAACCTCGGCGTGAGCTTTGGTGGCGAATGGTATGAACTTTGAGCTTATTCACTACAGAAGTGATACTTCCTAGCCGTTGAGTTAGCAGCGGCCGCTGTAACGTGGGCTAGGAAAGGACGGACGACGGATCCAGTCTAACAGACGGACGAAGATACCACCACGTATCCAATTTACCACCAGAGACATTCTCCCGAGTACAGGAAGATCTGTTGGCCAACCCGGCCAGCATCTACGACCAATCTACCGAAGCGCAGCTCAGAGTAAATATTTATTGCATTTTCCTTCTCCAAATGGGCGGTAATTTAGAATGCATAAGATAATGTATTTACGATAGCATAGCTGCTGTTTCTTTGTTCCCAAGTCTTCCCGCTCTTTCATTCAAGCCCAACCCCCTTTCCTTTGTGTAACCAGCCATCATACAGGTTCCGTCCACCAGGGGTGAATTCTGTATGACATCATTGTATTCTGTGTATTTGTAATTCTGTGTGATTAGTTTAGGTATTTAGTAAATAAATAATTAAACCCAATTTTGTATTGCTGATTCAACTTGTTAGCCAGGGTTCGTGAAGATAGCCAAGAATTTACAACTTTCATTATGAGACTGAAAATAAGATAAGGGTTAATATTGACTGCTATCGATGTAAAATATGACTAAGTATTTTAAGAGTTTATTCGGAAGATAACTGCTCTATAAACGTTCTTCCGTGGTGCCCCGACTTTCTAGTTGACCTCTCTGGGCTAGGCGGGACGAATTCGTCCCACCTACGTAACAGCCAGTTGAATCCTGTGGCGCGATTTTCAAAACATTTGAAATGCTATTACTTCAATTTCTCAAACATATGACTATTTTACAGCTATTTAAAGACAAGACTCTCATTAATCTAACCACACTGTCCGATTTCAAAAAGGCTTTACAACGAAAGCAAAACATTAGATTATGTCAGCAGAGTACCAAGCCAGAAATAATCAGACACCCATTTTTCAAGCTAGCATATAATGTCACAAAAACCCAGAAGACAGCTAAATGCAGCACTAACCTTTGATGATCTTCATCAGATGACAACCCTAGGACATTATGTTATACAATACATATATGCATGTTTTGTTCAATCAAGTTCATATTTATATCAAAAACCAGCTTTTTACATTAGCATGTGACGTTCAGAACTAGCATACCCCCCGCAAACTTCCGGGGAATTCGCTAACAATTTACTAAATTACTCACGATAAACGTTCACAAAAAGCATAACAATTATTTTAAGAATTATAGATACAGAACTCCTCTATGCACTCGATATGTCCGATTTTAAAATAGCTTTTTGGTGAAAGCACATTTTGCAATATTCTAAGTACATAGCCCAGCCATCACGGGCTAGCTATTTAGACACCCGGCAAGTTTAGCACTCACCAATATCAGATTTACTATTATAAAAGTTTGATTACCTTTTGTTGTCTTCGTCAGAATGCACTCCCAGGACTGCTACTTCAATAACAAATGTTGGTTTGGTCCAAAATAATCCATCGTTATATCCGAATAGCGGCGTTTTGTTCGTGCGTCCCAGACACTATCTGAAATGGTAAATCAGGGTCGCGCGCATGGCGCAATTCGTGACAAAAAAAATCTAAATATTCCATTACCGTACTTCGAAGCATGTCAACCGCTGTTTAAAATCCATTTTTATGCCATTTTTTCTCGTAAAAAAGCGCTAATATTCAGACCGGGAATGTCCATTTAGCTAAACAGAGGAAAGAAAACAAAGCTTTCGGTCGACGCGGGCACGAGCCTGAGTCTCACAGTACTGTAACCAGCCACTACCCAAACGCGCTACTTTGTTTCAGCCAGAGCCTGCAAAGCCACGATTAAGCGTTTTACCGCCTTCTGAGAGCCTATGGCAGCCGTAGGAAGTGTCACGGGGCACTAAGATCCTCACTCTTCAATAAACAGAGACAAGAAGAACGACACCTTGTCAGACAGGCCACTTCCTGCATGAAATCTTCTCAGGTTTTTGCCTGCCATATGAGTTCTGTTATACTCACAAACACCATTCAAACAGTTTTAGAAACTTTAGGGTGTTTTCTATCCAAAGCCAATAATTATATGCATATTCTAGTTACTGGGCAGGAGTAGTAACCAGATTAAATCGGGTACGTTTTTTATCCAGCCGTGAAAATACTGCCCCCTAGCCATAACAGAGTCACAAGGTTGCGCTAACTACAGTAGTGTTGCAAAATCCTTTACACCCCACTCATCCCCATCAGTCTTAAGAACAAAACATGTGGTTTAATGTAGATACATTTAGATACAACAGAAACAATATGTGGTATTCTCAACTTCTCTTTTAACAGAACAGAGACATTCAGAGGAGGCTGGTGGGAAGTGTTATAGGAGGACGGGTTCATTTTTATGGCTGAAATGGAATAAATAAATTAATTCCATGTATTCCATTCCAGTCTTTACACTGAGCCTGTCCTCATATTGCTCCTCCACCAGCCTCCTCTGGTTTGTATGTGAAAGTATGCAGGTATTCATGTTGTTGTGGAGGCAAATTATATTTAAACAAAATACTTTTAAAAAAGGTACAAATGCAGCCGTAAAAATAAAATAAAATCAGATGTGAAAATGGTGCATTTCTAAGTTTTATAGAAAAAATATGAAGTTAAAAAGTTCTACCTGATGACATCATCAAAAGTTGAATCATTTTAAAAGCAGTGATTTTTCAAACACAATTAGATTGTCAGTGGTGTGGGGAGCAATAAAATGTCCTCTACTGGGCTAGAAACTCATTGCAGGTTTTGAAAATCACCGTTTTTAAAGAGTTTTCTTCTCATTTTTTTTTAACTACAGATCATAAAAATGTGAAAGGTGCTGTTTTCAGAAATATAGATACTGTTTTGGTGCTGGAGAGGATGAATATGAGGTTGAAAAGTGCAGGACTTGCCTTTTAACACTAGAATCAGTCCTGCTCCCTGACTTTTAACACTAGAATCAGACCTGCTCCCTGACTTTTAACACTAGAATCAGACCTGCTCCCTGACTTTTAACACTAGAATCAGTCCTGCTCCCTGACTTTTAACACTAGAATCAGTTCTGCTCCCTGACTTTTAACACTAGAATCAGTTCTGCTCCCTGACTTTTAACACTAGAATCAGACCTGCTCCCTGACTTTTAACACTAGAATCAGTCCTGCTGTCACAGGATCCAACGAAAGTGGCGCCCCTCCTCGGTCGGGCGGCGCTCGGCCTATTAGCTGCCACCGATCGTGGTTTCTGTGTCTTTTAGTTTTGTCTGTCTGTTCCGCACCTGTTTTGTGTCTGTCATTAGTGGGGGCTTATTTAGTGTGTGTTTTCAGTTGGGGTTTTGTGCGGGATTGTTGATTGTCCACTCAGGACGGTGGTCCGTGTTTTATTACGGGTTTGTTTCTGACAGTTTCACGAAGAGAGGATTTACCGGGCTGTGCCCCGTGCCTTTTTGTGCCGCTCATATATATATTTTGTTCGCAATATTGGGATACCTGCCGCCTCTCCACTCTAACCACTAGGCTACCTGCCGTCCTTCCACTCTAACCACTAGGCTACCTGCCACCCCTCCACTCTAACCACTAGGCTACCTGCCGCCCCTCCACTCTAACCACTAGGCTACCTGCCGTCCCTCCACTCTAACCACTAGACTACCTGCCGCCTCTACACTCTAACCACTAGGCTACCTGCCGCCCCTCCACTCTAACCACTAGGCTACCTGCCCCCCCTACACTCTAACCACTAGGCTACCTGCCCCCCCTCCACTCTAACCACTAGACTACCTGCCACCCCTCCACTCTAACCACTAGGCTACCTGCCGCCCCTCCACTCTAACCACTAGGCTACCTGCCGTCCCTCCACTCTAACCACTAGGCTACCTGCCGCCTCTACACTCTAACCACTAGGCTACCTGCCGCCTCTACACTCTAACCACTAGGCTACCTGCCGCCCCTCCACTCTAACCACTAGGCTACCTGCCGCCCCTCCACTCTAACCACTAGGCTACCTGCCGTCCCTCCACTCTAACCACTAGGCTACCTGCCGCCTCTACACTCTAACCACTAGGCTACCTGCCACCTCTACACTCTAACCACTAGGCTACCTGTCGCCCCCAAATGAGGCCTAACTGAATGATAAGAAGGATGAAGGGGTTGATTTAATCTAGAAAGACAATAGTGTAATGATGAGTTTGTGTTCTGCCTATTTATCAGCAGCAAATCATTTTCGGCGTTACTCTGGACCCTGATCTCTCTTTTGAAGAACATATCAAGACTGTTTCAAGGACAGCTTTTTTCCATCTACGTAACATTGCAAAAATCAGAAATTTTCTGTCCAAAAATGACGCAGAAAAATTAATCCATGCTTTTGTTACTTCTAGGCTGGACTACTGCAATGCTCTACTTTCCGGCTACCCGGATAAAGCACTAAATAAACTTCAGTTAGTGCTAAATACGGCTGCTAGAATCCTGACTAGAACCAAAAAATTTGATCATATTACTCCAGTGTTAGCCTCCCTACACTGGCTTCCTGTTAAGGCAAGGGCTGATTTCAAGGTTTTACTGCTAACCTACAAAGCATTACATGGGCTTGCTCCTACCTATCTTTCCGATTTGGTCCTGCCGTACATACCTACACGTACGCTACGGTCACAAGACGCAGGCCTCCTAATTGTCCCTAGAATTTCTAAGCAAACGGCTGGAGGTAGGGCTTTCTCCTATAGAGCTCCATTTTTATGGAATGGTCTGCCTACCAATGTGAGAGACGCAGACTCAGTCTCAACCTTTAAGTCTTTACTGAAGACTTATCTCTTCAGTAGGTCCTATGATTAAGTATAGTCTGGCCCAGGAGTGTGAAGGTGAACGGAAAGGCTGGAGCAACGAACCGCCCTTGCTGTCTCTGCCTTGCCGGTTCCCCTCTTTCCACTGGGATTCTCTGCCTCTAACCCTTTTACAGAGGCTGAGTCACTGGCCTACTGGTGTTCTTCCATGCCGTCCATGGGAGGGGTGCGTCACTTGAGTGGGTTGAGTCACTGACGTGGTCTTCCTGTCTGGGTTGGCGCCCCCCCCCCCCCCCCCCCTTGGGTTGTGCCATGGCGGAGATCGTTGTGGGCTATACTCGGCCTTGTCTTAGGACGGTAAGTTGGTGGTTGGAGACATCCCTCTAGTGGTGTGGGGGCTGTGCTTTGGCAAAGTGGGTGGGGTTATATCCTGCCTGTTTGGCCCTGTCCGGGGGTATCATCGGATGGGGCCACAGTGTCTTCTGATCCCTCCTGTCTCAGCCTCCAGTATTTATGCTGCAGTAGTTTATGTGTCGGGGGGCTAGGGTCAGTCTGTTACATCTGGAGTATTTCTCTTGTCTTATCCGGTGTCCTGTGTGTATTTAAATATGCTCTCTCTAATTCTCTCTTTCTCTCTTTCTGTCTTTCTCTCGGAGGACCTGAGCCCTAGGACCATGCCTCAGGACTACCTGGTATGATGACTCCTTGCTGTCCCCAGTCCACCTGGCCGTGCTGCTGCTCCAGTTTCAACTGTTCTGCCTGCGGCTATGGAACCCTGACCTGTTCACCGGACGTGCTTGTTGCACCCTCGACAACTACTATGATTATTATTATTTGACCATGCTGGTCATTTATGAACATTTTAACATTTTAACATTTTGACCATGTTCTGTTTTAATATCCACCCTGCACAGCCAGAAGAGGACTGGCCACCCCTCATAGCCTGGTTCCTCTCTAGGTTTCTTCCTAGGTTTTTGGCCTTTCTAGGGAGTTTTTCCTAGGGAGTTTTTCCTAGCCACCGTGCTTCTTTCACATGCTTTGCTTGCTGTTTGGGGTTTTAGGCTGGGTTTCTGTACAGCACTTTGAGAATATCAGCTGATGTACGAAGGGCTATATAAAAATAAATTTGATTTGATTTGATTTGATTTGAAATTTGATTTGACCACACCCCCTTGTGGGTTAATAATATTCTCTTTTATGTTTTACTTTCCACAAATAAACTGTTGTGGGTCTGTTTTATTGACTGTAACTCGAACACTAATCACATGTATTGTAAGGAAATGAACACATGCTATGAGTTACAGTAGGCCTTTAGAGTGATGTAAAACATGTCCTGGACTCTGTCCAAGTTAATGAGCGGGAAACAAATGATAATAGTCAACCTTCACAGCCGGCCCATCGACACTACTCCTAAACTACACCAAAACTAATTTCACACATGATAAGAGTTATCCTGATCAGCTGGCCCATCGACACTACTCCTAAACTGTACCAAAACTAATATCACACATGATAAGAGTTATCCTGATCAGCTGGCCCATCGACACTACTCCTAAACTATACCACAACTAATTTCACACATGATAATAGTCAACCTTCACAGCCGGCCCATCGACACTACTCCTAAACTACACCAAAACTAATATCACACATGATAAGAGTTATCCTGATCAGCTGGCCCATCGACACTACTCCTAAACTATACCACAACTAATTTCACACATGATAAGAGTTATCCTGATCAGCTGGCCCATCGACACTACTCCTAAACTGTACCAAAACTAATTTCACACATGATAAGAGTTATCCTGATCAGCTGGCCCATCGACACTATTCCTAAACTGTACCAAAACTAATTTCACACATGATAAGAGTTATCCTGATCAGCCGGCCCATCGACACTACTCCTAAACTATACCAAAACTAATTTCACACATGATAAGAGTTATCCTGATCAGCTGGCCCATCGACACTACTCCTAAACTATACCAAAACTAATTTCACACATGATAAGAGTTATCCTGATCAGCTGGCCCATCGACACTACTCCTAAACTGTACCAAAACTAATTTCACACATGATAAGAGTTATCCTGATCAGCTGGCCCATCGACACTACTCCTAAACTATACCAAAACTAATTTCACACATGATAAGAGTTATCCTGATCAGCCGGCCCATCGACACTACTCCTAAACTATACCAAAACTAATTTCACACATGATAAGAGTTATCCTGATCAGCTGGCCCATCGACACTACTCCTAAACTGTACCAAAACTAATTTCACACATGATAAGAGTTATCCTGATCAGCTGGCCCATCGACACTACTCCTAAACTATACCAAAACTAATTTCACACATGATAAGAGTTATCCTGATCAGCTGGCCCATCGACACTACTCCTAAACTATACCAAAACTAATTTCACACATGATAAGAGTTATCCTGATCAGCTGGCCCATCGACACTACTCCTAAACTATACCAAAACTAATTTCACACATGATAAGAGTTATCCTGATCAGCTGGCCCATCGACACTACTCCTAAACTATACCAAAACTAATTTCACACATGATAAGAGTTATCCTGATCAGCTGGCCCATCGACACTACTCCTAAACTATACCAAAACTAATTTCACACATGATAAGAGTTATCCTGATCAGCTGGCCCATCGACACTACTCCTAAACTGTACCAAAACTAATTTCACACATGATAAGAGTTATCCTGATCAGCCGGCCCATCGACCCGCTGCGTTTTGGTCCCCCTTTTTCGACGTATGTGACAAAATGAGCATCTATTTACCAAATCCTCCTTCAGAGTCATGTGCAGGTAAAATACTTTTATTTCTATATAATACTGTATCTGAAAGAGCATATTCTGCAGGTTAAACATTGTGATTTCTATATAGTACTGTATCTGAAAGAGCAGATTCTGCAGGTTAAACATTGTGTTTCTATATAGTACTGTATCTGAAAGAGCATATTCTGCAGGTTAAACATTGTGATTTCTATATAGTACTGTATCTGAAAGAGCAGATTCTGCAGGTTAAACATTGTGTTTCTATATAGTACTGTATCTGAAAGAGCATATTCTGCAGTTTCCTTGACACTTACCTTTATCAAATAACTCTCAACATTCAAGAGGTGCAGCTTTATTTCCAAAGTTCAATTTTTCTTCAACAATATCCGTGTTGTCCATGTTTTAATCACATGACCACTCCAGCAGCAGCATTGATCTGGCGACTACGCAAAAACTATTAACATAATCAAATTAAAATCTGCTATTCTGTCGTCAATGGATGAACGGCCAATAGAAACCAGATAGAAACTGATAGTGGTGCATGTGACTTCAGTTCTGGTTAGCTGCAGATGTCCAAACCAACTTGCTCAAGGTCTTTCCATGTCTGGGGAAAGATGAAACCAGGCCAGCGGGTGACTGTCTGAGACTGTCTGAGACTGTGGTTTTGAGTCACGTGGAGCCTTACATGGGCAAATGCAGAAATGTGACCATGGACAGCTTCTTCACATCAATTTCCCTCAGACAAGTTGATTGTGAAGAAGACTAGCATGCTAGGACAGTGAACACACAAAGAAGACTAGCCTGCTATGAACAGTGAACACACAAAGAAGACTAGCCTGCTATGAACAGTGAACACACAAAGAAGACTAGCCTAGCCAGGTCATTACAGTATATACAGTATCTCTACCATATACAGACACCAACTAGTATCCCCTTTATGATCTAGCCAGGTCATTACAGTATATACAGTATCTCTACCATATACAGACACCAACTAGTATCCCCTTTATGATCTAGCCAGGTCATTACAGTATATACAGTATCTCTACCATCTAGCCAGGTCATTACAGTATATACAGTATCTCTACCCTATACAGACACCAACTACTATCCCCTTTATGATATAGCCAGGTCATTACAGTATATACAGTATCTCTACCATATACAGACACCAACTAGTATCCCCTTTATGATCTAGCCAGGTCATTACAGTATATACAGTATCTCTACCATCTAGCCAGGTCATTACAGTATATACAGTATCTCTACCATCTAGCCAGGTCATTACAGTATATACAGTATCTCTACCATATACAGACACCAACTAGTATCCCCTTTATGATCTAGCCAGGTCATTACAGTATATACAGTATCTCTACCATATACAGACACCAACTAGTATCCCCTTTATGATCAAGCCAGGTCATTACAGTATATACAGTATCTCTACCATATACAGACACCAACTAGTATCCCCTTTATGATCTAGCCAGGTCATTACAGTATATACAGTATCTCTACCATATACAGACACCAACTAGTATCCCCTTTATGATCTAGCCTGGTCATTACAGTATATACAGTATCTCTACCATATACAGACACCAACTAGTATCCCCTTTATGATCTAGCCAGGTCATTACAGTATATACAGTATCTCTACCATATACAGACACCAACTAGTATCCCCTTTATGATCTAGCCAGGTCATTACAGTATATACAGTATCTCTACCATATACAGACACCAACTAGTATCCCCTTTATGATCTAGCCAGGTCATTACAGTATATACAGTATCTCTACCATATACAGACACCAACTAGTATCCCCTTTATGATCTAGCCAGGTCATTACAGTATATACAGTATCTCTACCATATACAGACACCAACTAGTATCCCCTTTATGATCTAGCCAGGTCATTACAGTATATACAGTATCTCTACCATATACAGACACCAACTAGTATCCCCTTTATGATCTAGCCAGGTCATTACAGTATATACAGTATCTCTACCATATACAGACACCAACTAGTATCCCCTTTATGATCTAGCCAGGTCATTACAGTATATACAGTATCTCTACCATATACAGACACCAACTAGTATCCCCTTTATGATCTAGCCAGGTCATTACAGTATATACAGTATTTCTACCATATACAGACACCAACTAGTATCCCCTTTATGATCTAGCCTGGTCATTACAGTATATACAGTATCTCTACCACATAGAGACACCAACTAGTATCCCCTTTATGATCTAGCCAGGTCATTACAGTATATACAGTATCTCTACCATATACAGACACCAACTAGTATCCCCTTTATGATCTAGCCAGGTCATTACAGTATATACAGTATCTCTACCATATACAGACACCAACTAGTATCCCCTTTATGATCTAGCCAGGTCATTACAGTATATACAGTATCTCTACCATATACAGACACCAACTAGTATCCCCTTTATGATCTAGCCAGGTCATTACAGTATATACAGTATCTCTACCATATACAGACACCAACTAGTATCCCTTTTATGATCTAGCCAGGCCATTACAGTATATACAGTATCTCTACCATCTGCCAGACACCAACTAGTATCCCCTTTATGATCTAGCCAGGTCATTACAGTATATACAGTATCTCTACCATATACAGACACCAACTAGTATCCCCTTTATGATCAAGCCAGGTCATTACAGTATATACAGTATCTCTACCATATACAGACACCAACTAGTATCCCCTTTATGATCTAGCCAGGTCATTACAGTATATACAGTATCTCTACCATATACAGACACCAACTAGTATCCCCTTTATGATCTAGCCTGGTCATTACAGTATATACAGTATCTCTACCATATACAGACAGCAACTAGTATCCCCTTTATGATCTAGCCAGGTCATTACAGTATATACAGTATCTCTACCATATACAGACACCAACTAGTATCCCCTTTATGATCTAGCCAGGTCATTACAGTATATACAGTATCTCTACCATATACAGACACCAACTAGTATCCCCTTTATGATCTAGCCAGGTCATTACAGTATATACAGTATCTCTACCATATACAGACACCAACTAGTATCCCCTTTATGATCTAGCCAGGTCATTACAGTATATACAGTATCTCTACCATATACAGACACCAACTAGTATCCCCTTTATGATCTAGCCAGGTCATTACAGTATATACAGTATCTCTACCATATACAGACACCAACTAGTATCCCCTTTATGATCTAGCCAGGTCATTACAGTATATACAGTATCTCTACCATATACAGACACCAACTAGTATCCCCTTTATGATCTAGCCAGGTCATTACAGTATATACAGTATCTCTACCATATACAGACACCAACTAGTATCCCCTTTATGATCTAGCCAGGTCATTACAGTATATACAGTATTTCTACCACATACAGACACCAACTAGTATCCCCTTTATGATCTAGCCTGGTCATTACAGTATATACAGTATCTCTACCACATACAGACACCAACTAGTATCCCCTTTATGATCTAGCCAGGTCATTACAGTATATACAGTATCTCTACCATATACAGACACCAACTAGTATCCCCTTTATGATCTAGCCAGGTCATTACAGTATATACAGTATCTCTACCATATACAGACACCAACTAGTATCCCCTTTATGATCTAGCCAGGTCATTACAGTATATACAGTATCTCTACCATATACAGACACCAACTAGTATCCCCTTTATGATCTAGCCAGGTCATTACAGTATATACAGTATCTCTACCATATACAGACACCAACTAGTATCCCTTTTATGATCTAGCCAGGCCATTACAGTATATACAGTATCTCTACCATCTGCCAGACACCAACTAGTATCCCCTTTATGATCTAGCCAGGTCATTACAGTATATACAGTATCTCTACCATATACAGACACCAACTAGTATCCCCTTTATGATCTAGCCAGGTCATTACAGTATATACAGTATCTCTACCATATACAGACACCAACTAGTATCCCCTTTATGATCTAGCCAGGTCATTACAGTATATACAGTATCTCTACCATATACAGACACCAACTAGTATCCCCTTTATGATCTAGCCAGGTCATTACAGTATATACAGTATCTCTACCATATACAGACACCAACTAGTATCCCCTTTATGATCTAGCCAGGTCATTACAGTATATACAGTATTTCTACCATATACAGACACCAACTAGTATCCCCTTTATGATCTAGCCTGGTCATTACAGTATATACAGTATCTCTACCACATACAGACACCAACTAGTATCCCCTTTATTATCTAGCCAGGTCATTACAGTATATACAGTATCTCTACCATATACAGACACCAACTAGTATCCCCTTTATGATCTAGCCAGGTCATTACAGTATATACAGTATCTCTACCATATACAGACACCAACTAGTATCCCCTTTATGATCTAGCCAGGTCATTACAGTATATACAGTATCTCTACCATATACAGACACCAACTAGTATCCCCTTTATGATCTAGCCAGGTCATTACAGTATATACAGTATCTCTACCATATACAGACACCAACTAGTATCCCCTTTATGATCTAGCCAGGTCATTACAGTATATACAGTATCTCTACCATATACAGACACCAACTAGTATCCCCTTTATGATCTAGCCAGGTCATTACAGTATATACAGTATCTCTACCATCTAGCCAGGTCATTACAGTATATACAGTATCTCTACCACATACAGACACCAACTAGTATCCCCTTTATGATCTAGCCAGGTCATTACAGTATATACAGTATCTCTACCATATACAGACACCAACTAGTATCCCCTTTATGATCTAGCCAGGTCATTACAGTATATACAGTATCTCTACCATATACAGACACCAACTAGTATCCCCTTTATGATCTAGCCAGGTCATTACAGTATATACAGTATCTCTACCATATACAGACACCAACTAGTATCCCCTTTATGATCTAGCCAGGTCATTACAGTATATACAGTATCTCTACCATATACAGACACCAACTAGTATCCCCTTTATGATCTAGCCAGGTCATTACAGTATATACAGTATCTCTACCATATACAGACACCAACTAGTATCCCCTTTATGATCTAGCCAGGTCATTACAGTATATACAGTATCTCTACCATATACAGACACCAACTAGTATCCCCTTTATGATCAAGCCAGGTCATTACAGTATATACAGTATCTGTACCATATACAGACACCAACTAGTATCCCCTTTATGATCTAGCCAGGTCATTACAGTATATACAGTATCTCTACCATATACAGACACCAACTAGTATCCCCTTTATGATCTAGCCTGGTCATTACAGTATATACAGTATCTCTACCATATACAGACACCAACTAGTATCCCCTTTATGATCTAGCCAGGTCATTACAGTATATACAGTATCTCTACCATATACAGACACCAACTAGTATCCCCTTTATGATCTAGCCAGGTCATTACAGTATATACAGTATCTCTACCATATACAGACAGCAACTAGTATCCCCTTTATGATCTAGCCAGGTCATTACAGTATATACAGTATCTCTACCATATACAGACACCAACTAGTATCCCCTTTATGATCTAGCCAGGTCATTACAGTATATACAGTATCTCTACCATATACAGACACCAACTAGTATCCCCTTTATGATCTAGCCAGGTCATTACAGTATATACAGTATCTCTACCATATACAGACACCAACTAGTATCCCCTTTATGATCTAGCCAGGTCATTACAGTATATACAGTATTTCTACCATATACAGACACCAACTAGTATCCCCTTTATGATCTAGCCTGGTCATTACAGTATATACAGTATCTCTACCACATACAGACACCAACTAGTATCCCCTTTATGATCTAGCCAGGTCATTACAGTATATACAGTATCTCTACCATATACAGACACCAACTAGTATCCCCTTTATGATCTAGCCAGGTCATTACAGTATATACAGTATCTCTACCATATACAGACACCAACTAGTATCCCCTTTATGATCTAGCCAGGTCATTACAGTATATACAGTATCTCTACCATATACAGACACCAACTAGTATCCCCTTTATGATCTAGCCAGGTCATTACAGTATATACAGTATCTCTACCATATACAGACACCAACTAGTATCCCCTTTATGATCTAGCCAGGTCATTACAGTATATACAGTATCTCTACCATATACAGACACCAACTAGTATCCCCTTTATGATCTAGCCAGGTCATTACAGTATATACAGTATCTCTACCATATACAGACACCAACTAGTATCCCCTTTATGATCTAGCCAGGTCATTACAGTATATACAGTATCTCTACCATATACAGACACCAACTAGTATCCCCTTTATGATCTAGCCAGGTCATTACAGTATAGACAGTATTTCTACCATATACAGACACCAACTAGTATCCCCTTTATGATCTAGCCAGGTCATTACAGTATATACAGTATCTCTACCATATACAGACACCAACTAGTATCCCCTTTATGATCTAGCCAGGTCATTACAGTATATACAGTATCTCTACCATATACAGACACCAACTAGTGTCCCCTTTATGATCTAGCCAGGTCATTACAGTATATACAGTATCTCTACCATATACAGACACCAACTAGTATCCCCTTTATGATCTAGCCAGGTCATTACAGTATATACAGTATCTCTACCATATACAGACACCAACTAGTATCCCCTTTATGATCTAGCCAGGTCATTACAGTATATACAGTATCTCTACCATCTGCCAGACACCAACTAGTATCCCCTTTATGATCTAGCCAGGCCATTACAGTATATACAGTATCTCTACCATATACAGACACCAACTAGTATCCCCTTTATGTTCTAGCCAGGTCATTACAGTATATACAGTATCTCTACCATATACAGACACCAACTAGTATCCCCTTTATGATCTAGCCAGGTCATTACAGTATATACAGTATCTCTACCATATACAGACACCAACTAGTATCCCCTTTATGATCTAGCCAGGTCATTACAGTATATACAGTATCTCTACCATATACAGACAGCAACTAGTATCCCCTTTATGATCTAGCCAGGTCATTACAGTATAGACAGTATTTCTACCATATACAGACACCAACTAGTATCCCCTTTATGATCTAGCCTGGTCATTACAGTATATACAGTATCTCTACCATATACAGACACCAACTAGTATCCCCTTTATGATCTAGCCAGGTCATTACAGTATATACAGTATCTCTACCATATACAGACACCAACTAGTATCCCCTTTATGATCTAGCCAGGTCATTACAGTATATACAGTATCTCTACCATATACAGACACCAACTAGTATCCCCTTTATGATCTAGCCAGGTCATTACAGTATATACAGTATCTCTACCATATACAGACACCAACTAGTATCCCCTTTATCATCTAGCCAGGTCATTACAGTATATACAGTATCTCTACCATATACAGACACCAACTAGTATCCCCTTTATGTTCTAGCCAGGTCATTACAGTATATACAGTATCTCTACCATATACAGACACCAACTAGTATCCCCTTTATGTTCTAGCCAGGTCATTACAGTATATACAGTATCTCTACCATATACAGACACCAACTAGTATCCCCTTTATGATCTAGCCAGGTCATTACAGTATATACAGTATCTCTACCATATACAGACACCAACTAGTATCCCCTTTATGATCTAGCCAGGTCATTATAGTATAGACAGTATTTCTACCATATACAGACACCAACTAGTATCCCCTTTATGATCTAGCCTGGTCATTACAGTATATACAGTATCTCTACCACATACAGACACCAACTAGTATCCCCTTTATGATCTAGCCAGGTCATTACAGTATATACAGTATCTCTACCATATACAGACACCAACTAGTATCCCCTTTATGATCTAGCCAGGTCATTACAGTATATACAGTATCTCTACCATATACAGACACCAACTAGTATCCCCTTTATGATCTAGCCAGGTCATTACAGTATATACAGTATCTCTACCATATACAGACACCAACTAGTATCCCCTTTATGATCTAGCCAGGTCATTACAGTATATACAGTATCTCTACCATATACAGACACCAACTAGTATCCCCTTTATGATCTAGCCAGGTCATTACAGTACATACAGTATCTCTACCATATACAGACACCAACTAGTATCCCCTTTATGATCTAGCCAGGTCATTACAGTATATACAGTATCTCTACCATATACAGACACCAACTAGTATCCCCTTTATGATCTAGCCAGGTCATTACAGTATATACAGTATCTCTACCATATACAGACACCAACTAGTATCCCCTTTATGATCTAGCCAGGTCATTACAGTATATACAGTATCTCTACCATATACAGACACCAACTAGTATCCCCTTTATGATCTAGCCTGGTCATTACAGTATATACAGTATCTCTACCACATACAGACACCAACTAGTATCCCCTTTATGATCTAGCCAGGTCATTACAGTATATACAGTATCTCTACCATATACAGACACCAACTAGTATCCCCTTTATGATCTAGCCAGGTCATTACAGTATATACAGTATCTCTACCATATACAGACACCAACTAGTATCCCCTTTATGATCTAGCCAGGTCATTACAGTATATACAGTATCTCTACCATATACAGACACCAACTAGTATCCCCTTTATGATCTAGCCAGGTCATTACAGTATATACAGTATCTCTACCATATACAGACACCAACTAGTATCCCCTTTATGATCTAGCCAGGCCATTACAGTATATACAGTATCTCTACCATATACAGACACCAACTAGTATCCCCTTTATGATCTAGCCAGGACATTACAGTATATACAGTATCTCTACCATATACAGACACCAACTAGTATCCCCTTTATGATCTAGCCAGGTCATTACATTACATACAGTATCTCTACCATATACAGACACCAACTAGTATCCCCTTTATGATCTAGCCAGGCCATTACAGTATATACAGTATCTCTACCATATACAGACACCAACTAGTATCCCCTTTATGTTCTAGCCAGGTCATTACAGTATATACAGTATCTCTACCATATACAGACACCAACTAGTATCCCCTTTATGATCTAGCCAGGTAATTACAGTATATACAGTATCTCTACCATATACAGACACCAACTAGTATCCCCTTTATGATCTAGCCAGGTCATTACAGTATATACAGTATCTCTACCATATACAGACAGCAACTAGTATCCCCTTTATGATCTAGCCAGGTCATTACAGTATATACAGTATCTCTACCATATACAGACACCAACTAGTATCCCCTTTATGATCTAGCCAGGTCATTACAGTATATACAGTATCTCTACCATATACAGACACCAACTAGTATCCCCTTTATGTTCTAGCCAGGTCATTACAGTATATACAGTATCTCTACCATATACAGACACCAACTAGTATCCACTTTATGATCTAGCCAGGTCATTACAGTATATACAGTATCTCTACCATCTGCCAGACACCAACTAGTATCCCCTTTATTATCTAGCCAGGTCATTACAGTATATACAGTATCTCTAACATCTGCCAGACACCAACTAGTATCCCCTTTATGATCTAGCCAGGTCATTACAGTATATACAGTATCTCTACCATATACAGACACCAACTAGTATCCCCTTTATGATCTAGCCAGGTCATTACAGTATATACAGTATCTCTACCATCTAGCCAGGTCATTACAGTATCTCTACCATCTAGCCAGGTCATTACAGTATATACAGTATCTCTACCATATACAGACACCAACTAGTATCCCCTTTATGATCTAGCCAGGTCATTACAGTATCTCTACCATATACAGACACCAACTAGTATCCCCTTTATGATCTAGCCAGGTCATTACAGTATATACAGTATCTCTACCATCTGCCAGACACCAACTAGTATCCCCTTTATGATCTAGCCAGGTCATTACAGTATATACAGTATCTCTACCATATACAGACACCAACTAGTATCCCCTTTATGATCTAGCCAGGTCATTACAGTATATACAGTATCTCTACCATCTGCCAGACACCAACTAGTATCCCCTTTATGATCTAGCCAGGTCATTACAGTATATACAGTATCTCTACCATCTGCCAGACACCAACTAGTATCCCCTTTATGATCTAGCCAGGTCATTACAGTATATACAGTATCTCTACCATATACAGACACCAACTAGTATCCCTTTATGATCTAGCCAGGCCATTACAGTATATACAGTATCTCTACCATATACAGACACCAACTAGTATCCCCTTTATGATCTAGCCAGGTCATTACAGTATATACAGTATCTCTACCATATACAGACACCAACTAGTATCCCCTTTATGTTCTAGCCAGGTCATTACAGTATATACAGTATCTCTACCATATACAGACACCAACTAGTATCCCCTTTATGATCTAGCCAGGTCATTACAGTATATACAGTATCTCTACCATCTAGCCAGGTCATTACAGTATATACAGTATCTCTACCATATACAGACACCAACTAGTATCCCCTTTATGATCTAGCCAGGTCATTACAGTATCTCTACCATATACAGACACCAACTAGTATCCCCTTTATGATCTAGCCAGGTCATTACAGTATATACAGTATCTCTACCATCTGCCAGACACCAACTAGTATCCCCTTTATGATCAAGCCAGGTCATTACAGTATATACAGTATCTCTACCATCTGCCAGACACCAACTAGTATCCCCTTTATGATCTAGCCAGGTCATTACAGTATATACAGTATCTCTACCATATACAGACACCAACTAGTATCCCCTTTATGATCTAGCCAGGTCATTACAGTATATACAGTATCTCTACCATCTGCCAGACACCAACTAGTATCCCCTTTATGATCTAGCCAGGTCATTACAGTATATACAGTATCTCTACCATATACAGACACCAACTAGTATTCCCTTTATGATCTAGCCAGGTCATTACAGTATATACAGTATCTCTACCATCTGCCAGACACCAACTAGTATCCCCTTTATGATCTAGCCAGGTCATTACAGTATATACAGTATCTCTACCATATACAGACACCAACTAGTATCCCCTTTATGATCTAGCCAGGTCATTACAGTATATACAGTATCTCTACCATATACAGACACCAACTAGTATCCCCTTTATGATCTAGCTAGGTCATTACAGTATATACAGTATCTCTACCATCTGCCAGACACCAACTAGTATCCCCTTTATTATCTAGCTTGGCCATTACAGTATATACAGTATCTCTACCATATACAGACACCAACTAGTATCCCCTTTATTATCTAGCAAGGTCATTACAGTATATACAGTATCTCTACCATCTGCCAGACACCAACTAGTATACCCTTTATGATCTAACCAGGTCATTACAGTATATACAGTATCTCTACCATATACAGACACCAACTAGTATCCCCTTTATGATCTAGCCAGGTCATTACAGTATATACAGTATCTCTACCATATACAGACACCAACTAGTATCCCCTTTATGATCTAGCCAGGCCATTACAGTATATACAGTATCTCTACCATATACAGACACCAACTAGTATCCCCTTTATTATCTAGCCAGGTCATTACAGTATATACAGTATCTCTACCATATACAGTCACCAACTAGTATCCCCTTTATGATCTAGCCAGGTCATTACAGTATATACAGTATCTCTACCATATACAGACACCAACTAGTATCCCCTTTATGATCTAGCCAGGTCATTACAGTATATACAGTATCTCTACCATATACAGACACCAACTAGTATCCCCTTTATGATCTAGCCAGGTCATTACAGTATATACAGTATCTCTACCATATACAGACAGCAACTAGTATCCCCTTTATGATCTAGCCAGGTCATTACAGTATATACAGTATCTCTACCATATACAGACACCAACTAGTATCCCCTTTATGATCTAGCCAGGTCATTACAGTATATACAGTATCTCTACCATATACAGACACCAACTACTATCCCCTTTATGATCTAGCCAGGTCATTACAGTATATACAGTATCTCTACCATATACAGACACCAACTAGTATCCCTTTATGATCTAGCCAGGCCATTACAGTATATACAGTATCTCTACCATATACAGACACCAACTAGTATCCCTTTATGATCTAGCCAGGTCATTACAGTATATACAGTATCTCTACCATATACAGACACCAACTAGTATCCCCTTTATGATCTAGCCAGGTCATTACAGTATATACAGTATCTCTACCATCTGCCAGACACCAACTAGTATCCCCTTTATGATCTAGCCAGGTCATTACAGTATATACAGTATCTCTACCATCTGCCAGACACCAACTAGTGTCCCCTTTATGTTCTAGCCAGGTCATTACAGTATATACAGTATCTCTACCATCTAGCCAGGTCATTACAGTATATACAGTATCTCTACCATATACAGACAGCAACTAGTATCCCCTTTATGATCTAGCCAGGTCATTACAGTATATACAGTATCTCTACCATATACAGACACCACCTAGTATCCCCTTTATGATCTAGCCAGGTCATTACAGTATATACAGTATCTCTACCATATACAGACAGCAACTAGTATCCCCTTTATGATCTAGCCAGGTCATTACAGTATATACAGTATCTCTACCATATACAGACACCAACTAGTATCCCCTTTATGATCTAGCCAGTTCATTACAGTATATACAGTATCTCTACCATATACAGACACCAACTAGTATCCCCTTTATGTTCTAGCCAGGTCATTACAGTATATACAGTATCTCTACCATATACAGACACCAACTAGTATCCCCTTTATGATCTAGCCAGGCCATTACAGTATATACAGTATCTCTACCATATACAGACACCAACTAGTATCCCCTTTATGATCTAGCCAGGTCATTACAGTATATACAGTATCTCTACCATCTGCCAGACACCAACTAGTATCCCCTTTATGATCTAGCCAGGTCATTACAGTATATACAGTATCTCTACCATATACAGACACCAACTAGTATCCCCTTCATGATCTAGCCAGGTCATTACAGTATATACAGTATCTCTACCATATACAGACACCAACTAGTATCCCCTTTATGATCTAGCCAGGTCATTACAGTATATACAGTATCTCTACCATATACAGACACCAACTAGTATCCCCTTTATGATCTAGCCAGGTCATTACAGTATATACAGTATCTCTACCATATACAGACAGCAACTAGTATCCCCTTTATGATCTAGCCAGGTCATTACAGTATATACAGTATCTCTACCATATACAGACACCAACTACTATCCCCTTTATGATCTAGCCAGGTCATTACAGTATATACAGTATCTCTACCATATACAGACAGCAACTAGTATCCCCTTTATGATCTAGCCAGGTCATTACAGTATATACAGTATCTCTACCATATACAGACACCAACTAGTATCCCCTTTATGATCTAGCCAGGTCATTACAGTATATACAGTATCTCTACCATATACAGACACCAACTACTATCCCCTTTATGATCTAGCCAGGTCATTACAGTATATACAGTATCTCTACCATATACAGACACCAACTAGTATCCCTTTATGATCTAGCCAGGCCATTACAGTATATACAGTATCTCTACCATATACAGACAGCAACTAGTATCCCCTTTATGATCTAGCCAGGTCATTACAGTATATACAGTATCTCTACCATATACAGACACCAACTAGTATCCCCTTTATGATCTAGCCAGGTCATTACAGTATATACAGTATCTCTACCATCTGCCAGACACCAACTAGTATCCCCTTTATGATCTAGCCAGGTCATTACAGTATATACAGTATCTCTACCATATACAGACACCAACTAGTATCCCCTTTATGATCTAGCCAGGCCATTACAGTATATACAGTATCTCTACCATATACAGACACCAACTAGTATCCCCTTTATGATCTAGCCAGGTCATTACAGTATATACAGTATCTCTACCATATACAGACACCAACTAGTATCCCCTTTATCATCTAGCCAGGTCATTACAGTATATACAGTATCTCTACCATATACAGACACCAACTAGTATCCCCTTTATGATCTAGCCAGGTCATTACAGTATATACAGTATCTCTACCATATACAGACACCAACTAGTATCCCCTTCATGATCTAGCCAGGTCATTACAGTATATACAGTATCTCTACCATATACAGACACCAACTAGTATCCCCTTTATGATCTAGCCAGGTCATTACAGTATATACAGTATCTCTACCATATACAGACACCAACTAGTATCCCCTTTATGTTCTAGCCATGTCATTACAGTATATACAGTATCTCTACCATATACAGACACCAACTAGTATCCCCTTTATGATCTAGCCAGGTCATTACAGTATATACAGTATCTCTACCATCTAGCCAGGCCATTACAGTATATACAGTATCTCTACCATATACAGACCGTCTTCCATCTGCCAGACACCAACTAGTATCCCCTTTATTATATTACATTCATATTATTACTTTTAGATGTCAAGACTCTGTAAAATGAGGTACTTGCTGCTGGACTGTTGCAGTGTTCTACAATGTGCTCGACATGGCTGCTATCAACACGTGTTGTACAAGCAATGCCTTGACAAGACAGTCAGCAGGAGAGATTTCATGATGGATCTGGCATGTGAGCTTTGTGAGAACCACATGAACACAGAGAAAGAAGCTACAGTCACCAAGCAGGAAGCAGGTCCTGTTCTCCCTTTTCCCCCAGGCACCACATCTCCCTCAGGGGAGAAAGAAGACAGAATGTCAAGTCGGCAGGTGCCCACCGAACAAGGCCAATGAAAACCGATTAGATTTGTTTGTGGACGCGAAGCATAAAGAGAAGATGGGATTGATTCACGTGTAAAGGCGCGGTACAGTGTCTGATACAATCAACAAATTATTGTTTTAATATCTTGTCATCAATATATTTCCACAAATATTTATTTATGAAATTCATCTTTTACAATTGTTCACTGTTTTTTTTGTTTCTAATTTGTCAAAAGAAACTGTAAATTGACTTTATTAATTACTATAACTCCATTACTAATCAAATCTACAAATACAGTTGATCAAATGGATTCCACTGTAGTGTTTTATTGTAAGGGAGATAGGACAATTTATTTTCTACATTGTAGAATTAACAATTGTTGTTATTTTACTGATATATTTCCACTAATCTTTATTAATGTAATTAATATTTTACAGTAGTTTATACACTATTTATCAAGTGTTTATTTAACAAACCATGTTTTCACACCTTGCACCTTGCTGGTTGATATGCATCTGATGCATATGCTAAAGTGGAGGCCTGGCAACTTCCTCTAGCGGGGACGTATATGCTGATAGACCAGGTGGTTCTGGTGTTAAGGACTGGTAGATGGGTGTTCTGATAGGCTGATAGACCAGGTGGTTCTAGTGTTAAGGACTGGTAGATGGGTGTTCTGATAGGCTGATAGACCAGGTGGTTCTAGTGTTACGGACTGGTAGATGGGTGTTCTGATAGGCTGATAGACCAGGTGGTTCTAGTGTTAAGGACTGGTAGATGGGTGTTCTGATGGGCTGATAGACCAGGTGGTTCTAGTGTTAAGGACTGGTAGATGGGTGTTCTGATAGGCTGATAGACCAGGTGGTTCTAGTGTTAATTAATGACTGGTAGATGGGTGTTCTGATAGGCTGATAGACCAGGTGGTTCTAGTGATAAGGACTGGTAGATGGGTGTTCTGATGGGCTGATAGACCAGGTGGTTCTAGTGTTACGGACTGGTAGATGGGTGTTCTGATAGGCTGATAGACCAGGTGGTTCTAGTGTTAAGGACTGGTAGATGGGTGTTCTGATGGGCTGATAGACCAGGTGGTTCTAGTGTTAAGGACTGGTAGATGGGTGTTCTGATAGGCTGATAGACCAGGTGGTTCTAGTGTTAATTAATGACTGGTAGATGGGTGTTCCGATAGGCTGATAGACCAGGTGGTTCTAGTGATAAGGACTGGTAGATGGGTGTTCTGATAGGCTGATAGACCAGGTGGTTCTAGTGTTAAGGACTGGTAGATGGGTGTTCTGATAGGCTGATAGACCAGGTGGTTCTAGTGTTAAGGACTGGTAGATGGGTGTTCTGATAGGCTGATAGACCAGGTGGTTCTAGTGATAAGGACTGGTAGATGGGTGTTCTGATAGGCTGATAGACCAGGTGGTTCTAGTGTTAAGGACTGGTAGATGGGTGTTCTGATAGGCTGATAGACCAGGTGGTTCTAGTGTTAAGGACTGGTAGATGGGTGTTCTGATAGGCTGATAGACCAGGTGGTTCTAGTGTTAATTAATGACTGGTAGATGGGTGTTCTGATAGGCTGATAGACCAGGTGGTTCTAGTGATAAGGACTGGTAGATGGGTGTTCTGATATGCTGAAAGAACAGGTGGTTCTGGTGTTAAGGACTGGTAGATGGGTGTTCTGATAGGCTGATAGACCAGGTGGTTCTAGTGTTAAGGACTGGTAGATGGGTGTTCTGATAGGCTGATAGACCAGGTGGTTCTAGTGATAAGGACTGGTAGATGGGTGTTCTGATAGGCTGATAGACCAGGTGGTTCTAGTGTTAAGGACTGGTAGATGGGTGTTCTGATAGGCTGATAGACCAGGTGGTTCTAGTGTTAAGGACTGGTAGATGGGTGTTCTGATAGGCTGATAGACCAGGTGGTTCTAGTGTTAATTAATGACTGGTAGATGGGTGTTCTAATAGGCTGATAGACCAGGTGGTTCTAGTGTTAAGGACTGGTAGATGGGTGTTCTGATAGGCTGATAGACCAGGTGGTTCTAGTGTTAAGGACTGGTAGATGGGTGTTCTGATAGGCTGATAGACCAGGTGGTTCTAGTGTTAATTAATGACTGGTAGATGGGTGTTCTAATAGGCTGATAGACCAGGTGGTTCTAGTGTTAAGGACTGGTAGATGGGTGTTCTGATAGGCTGATAGACCAGGTGGTTCTAGTGTTAAGGACTGGTAGATGGGTGTTCTGATAGGCTGATAGACCAAGTGGTTCTAGTGTTAATGACTGGTAGATGGGTGTTCTGATAGGCTGATAGACCAGGTGGTTCTAGTGTTAAGGACTGGTAGATGGGTGTTCTGATAGGCTGATAGACCAAGTGGTTCTAGTGTTAATGACTGGTAGATGGGTGTTCTGATAGGCTGATAGACCAGGTGGTTCTAGTGTTAATTAATGACTGGTAGATGGGTGTTCTGATAGGCTGATAGTCCAGGTGGTTCTAGTGTTAAGGACTGGTAGATGGGTGTTCTGATAGGCTGATAGACCAGGTGGTTCTAGTGTTAATTAATGACTGGTAGATGGGTGTTCTGATAGGCTGATAGACCAGGTGGTTCTAGTGTTAAGGACTGGTAGATGGGTGTTGACCATTCACTCATGCTGACCGGCTCCAGTACTTTGTTCTTGACTAAAGCCTCCAAGTCAGCCTAGACTTTTGGTCTGATAGCAGAAGCTACAGGTCCTGCTTTCAGAACCTTTGGTTTGCTGTCTGGCTTAATGCCAAGCTTCCCTGTGATGTCGTTCATACAACCCTGCTGTCCATTAAATCCATCTGTTTCTTTAAGATGGCAGGTAGGTCTCTGTTTCCACGTGTCATTGTCTGCACTGATGGCCAGTCCAGTGTGATTTTCTCCAACTATGAACATCCCAGTAGTGATGTATAGTCTCCCTTCACAACATAGCAGCTTTTCAGTTGGTCTGTTTACCTGAACTGTGACATCAGTGATGTCTCTCAAGGTGACAGATTCACCTGTGTAAGTCTTTAACACGAGGTGCGCTGGTTGAAGTGGAAGGTGTTTCAGTGTGATTTCCTGGTCTGATGAGTCACTCACCTCAGTGTTCTCTTACTCAACAGTGTGAACATGTTTCTTGTTTCCCGTTTTGCATTTTCTGTTCTCTTTTTGTTTGTAGAGGATTTGTCAAGTGTGTATTTTTTTACCACAGGCTGGACAATCCATGTCCTTACACCAGCATGTAGAATCCTGACATCCCTTTATACCACAGGCTGGGCAATCCATGTCCTTACACCAGCATGTAGAATCCTGACATCCCTTTATACCACAGGCTGGACAATCCATGTCCTTACACCAGCATGTAGAATCCTGACACCCCTTTATACCACAGGCTGGACAATCCATGTCCTTACACCAGCATGTAGAATCCTGACATCCCTTTATACCACAGGCTGGACAATCCATGTCCTTACACCAGCATGTAGAATCCTGACATCCCTTTATACCACAGACTGGACAATCCATGTCCTTACACCAGCATGTAGAATCCTGACATCCCTTTATACCACAGGCTGGGCAATCCATGTCCTTACACCAGCATGTAGAATCCTGACATCCCTTTATACCACAGGCTGGACAATCCATGTCCTTACACCAGCATGTAGAATCCTGACATCCCTTTATACCACAGGCTGGACAATCCATGTCCTTACACCAGCATGTAGAATCCTGACATCCCTTTATACCACAGGCTGGACAATCCATGTCCTTACACCAGCATGTAGAATCCTGACATCCCTTTATACCACAGGCTGGACAATCCATGTCCTTACACCAGCAAGTAGAATCCTGACATCCCTTTATACCACAGGCTGGACAATCCATGTCCTTACACCAGCATGTAGAATCCTGACATCCCTTTATACCACAGGCTGGACAATCCATGTCCTTACACCAGCATGTAGAATCCTGACATCCCTTTATACCACAGGCTGGACAATCCATGTCCTTACACCAGCATGTAGAATCCTGACATCCCTTTATACCACAGGCTGGACAATCCATGTCCTTACACCAGCATGTAGAATCCTAACATCCCTTTATACCACAGGCTGGACAATCCATGTCCTTACACCAGCATGTAGAATCCTGACATCCCTTTATACCACAGGCTGGGCAATCCATGTCCTTACACCAGCATGTAGAATCCTGACATCCCTTTATACCACAGGCTGGACAATCCATGTCCTTACACCAGCATGTAGAATCCTGACATCCCTTTATACCACAGGCTGGACAATCCATGTCATTACACCAACATGTAGAATCCTGACATCCCTTTATACCACAGGCTGGACAATCCATGTCCTTACACCAGCATGTAGAATCCTGACACCCCTTTATACCACAGGCTGGACAATCCATGTCCTTACACCAGCATGTAGAATCCTGACATCCCTTTATACCACAGGCTGGACAATCCATGTACTTACACCAACATGTAGAATCCTGACATCCCTTTATACCACAGGCTGGACAATCCATGTCCTTACACCAGCATGTAGAATCCTGACATCCCTTTATACCACAGGCTGGACAATCCATGTCCTTACACCAGCATGTAGAATCCTGACATCCCTTTATACCACAGGCTGGACAATCCATGTCCTTACACCAGCATGTAGAATCCTGACATCCCTTTATACCACAGGCTGGACAATCCATGTCCTTACACCAGCATGTAGAATCCTGACATCCCTTTATACCACAGGCTGGACAATCCATGTCCTTACACCAGCATGTAGAATCCTGACATCCCTTTATACCACAGGCTGGACAATCCATGTCCTTACACCAGCAAGTAGAATCCTGACATCCCTTTATACCACAGGCTGGGCAATCCATGTCCTTACACCAACATGTAGAATCCTGACATCCCTTTATACCACAGGCTGGACAATCCATGTCCTTACACCAGCATGTAGAATCCTGACATCCCTTTATACCACAGGCTGGACAATCCATGTCCTTACACCAGCATGTAGAATCCTGACATCCCTTTATACCACAGGCTGGACAATCCATGTCCTTACACCAACATGTAGAATCCTGACATCCCTTTATACCACAGGCTGGACAATCCATGTCCTTACACCAGCATGTAGAATCCTGACATCCCTTTATACCACAGGCTGGACAATCCATGTCCTTACACCAGCATGTAGAATCCTGACATCCCTTTATACCACAGGCTGGGCAATCCATGTCCTTACACCAGCATGTAGAATCCTGACATCCCTTTATACCACAGGCTGACAATCCATGTCCTTACACCAGCATGTAGAATCCTGACATCCCTTTATACCACAGGCTGGACAATCCATGTCCTTACACCAGCATGTAGAATCCTGACATCCCTTTATACCACAGGCTGGACAATCCATGTCCTTACACCAGCATGTAGAATCCTGACATCCCTTTATACCACAGGCTGGACAATCCATGTCCTTACACCAGCATGTAGAATCCTGACATCCCTTTATACCACAGGCTGGACAATCCATGTCCTTACACCAGCATGTAGAATCCTGACATCCCTTTATACCACAGGCTGGACAATCCATGTCCTTACACCAGCATGTAGAATCCTGACATCCCTTTATACCACAGGCTGGACAATCCATGTCCTTACACCAGCATGTAGAATCCTGACATCCCTTTATACCACAGGCTGGGCAATCCATGTCCTTACACCAGCATGTAGAATCCTGACATCCCTTTATACCACAGGCTGACAATCCATGTCCTTACACCAGCATGTAGAATCCTGACATCCCTTTATACCACAGGCTGGACAATCCATGTCCTTACACCAGCATGTAGAATCCTGACATCCCTTTATACCACAGGCTGGACAATCCATGTCCTTACACCAGCATGTAGAATCCTGACATCCCTTTATACCACAGGCTGGACAATCCATGTCCTTACACCAGCATGTAGAATCCTGACATCCCTTTATACCACAGGCTGGACAATCCATGTCCTTACACCAGCATGTAGAATCCTGACATCCCTTTATACCACAGGCTGGACAATCCATGTCCTTACACCAGCATGTAGAATCCTGACATCCCTTTATACCACAGGCTGGACAATCCATGTCCTTACACCAGCATGTAGAATCCTGACATCCCTTTATACCACAGGCTGGACAATCCATGTCCTTACACCAGCATGTAGAATCCTGACATCCCTTTATACCACAGGCTGGACAATCCATGTCCTTACACCAACATGTAGAAGAAGCCTGATGTCCCACCTTGCCACAGTGGAAGCATGTGACTTGATTTTCCCATCTCTGATTTTCAGTTGAAACTCTGAGCACTTTTCCTTTTTTTGTGATCAACTTTTTTATTTATTATAAAGGAACACAGACAAGAACAAAAAGCAGCAGGAATGGTTATACAGCTAGAGACACAATTGTAACGGCTGTCTTCTGTGGAAATGGACCAAGGTGCAGCAGGTTG
Source organism: Salmo salar (assembly GCF_965601325.2). NCBI lineage: Eukaryota > Metazoa > Chordata > Actinopteri > Salmoniformes > Salmonidae > Salmo > Salmo salar. Next base: position 355,335 of record NW_027675329.1, on the reverse strand, counting down.
CGTGTTCATCATGATAATTTATTAAATAAACGTGAACACGGGAAAAACAATAAACAAAAGAGAACGACAGACCGACAGTTTTACAGGCTAAGTACTTACATACAGCAGTGCAAAATCAACTACCCACAAAACCAAGTGACAAACATACTCCTACATATATGACTCCCAATCAGGAACAACGATCCCCAGCTGTTCCTGATCAGGAGTCACAAGACCAACACAGAACACAAGACTGCCACGTCCTGACCCCAAAACTACAACAACAGCTCCATCTGCTGGTCAGGACGTGACAGTACCCCCCCCTCAAGGTGCAGACCCCGGAATGCACCTAACAACGAAAAAAACACCAACAAACAAAATCCCCAACAAAACCCATAAACAATAACCCCTAAACAATAAGGGAGGGAAGGGAGGGTGGCTGCCGTCAACGACGGCACTGTGCTACACCCTCCCTCCCCAACCCACCTATCCTGGAGGTGGCTCCGGTGCAGGACATGGACCCTGCTCCACCCTCGGCGTCGCCCACTTCGGTGGAGCCGATAGCTGCGCCAGGCAGACGGACCCCTCGAGCCGGGCCGGGGGACAGGAGGGCCCCTCGGGCCGGGCCGGGGGACAGGAGGGCCCCTCGGGCCGAGCCGGGGGACAGGAGGGCCCCTCGGGCTGGGCCGGGGGGCAGGAGGGCCCCTCGGGCTGGGCCGGGGAGCAGGAGGGCCCCTCGGGCTGGGCCGGAAGGCATGCGGGCCCCTCGGGCTGGGCCGGAAGGCATGCGGGCCCCTCGGGCTGGGCCGGAAGGCATGCGGGCCCCTCGGGCTGGGCCGGAAGGCATGCGGGCCCCTCGGGCTGGGCCGGAAGGCATGCGGGCCACTCGGGCTGGGCCGGAAGGCATGCGGGCCACTCGGGCTGGGCCGGAAGGCATGCGGGCCACTCGGGCTGGGCCGGAAGGCATGCGGGCCACTCGGGCTGGGCCGGAAGGCATGCGGGCCACTCGGGCTGGACCGGAAGGCATGCGGGCCACTCGGGCTGGACCGGAGGGCAGGAGGACCACTCGGGCTGGACCGGAGGGCAGGAGGACCACTCGGGCTGGACCGAAGGGCAGGAGGACCCCTCGGGCTGATCCTGACAGGCCGGGCACACTGGCAGATCAGGGCAGGCGGGCACCTCTGGCAGAACCGGGCAGTCCGGCCACTCTGGCAGAACAGGGCAGTCCGGCCACTCTGGCAGAACAGGGCAGTCCGGCCACTCTGGCAGAACAGGGCAGTCCGGCCACTCTGGCAGAACAGGGCAGTCCGGCCACTCTGGCAGAACAGGGCAGTCCGGCCACTCCGGCAGTTCAGCGCAGTCCGGCCACTCCGGCAGTTCAGCGCAGTCCGGCCACTCCGGCAGTTCAGCGCAGTCCGGCCACTCCGGCAGTTCAGCGCAGTCCGGCCACTCCGGCAGTTCAGCGCAGTCCGGCCACTCCGGCAGTTCAGCGCAGTCCGGCCACTCCGGCAGTTCAGCGCAGTCCGACCACTCCGGCAGTTCAGCGCAGTCCGGCCACTCCGGCGACTGTTGACTGGCGGGCAGCTCCGACGACTGTTGACTGGCGGGCAGCTCCGACGACTGTTGACTGGCGGGCAGCTCCGACGACTGTTGACTGGCGGGCAGCTCCGACGACTGTTGACTGGCGGGCAGCTCCGACGACTGTTGACTGGCGGGCAGCTCCGACGACTGTTGACTGGCGGGCAGCTCCGACGACTGTTGACTGGCGGGCAGCTCTGATGACGACTGTTGACTCCTGATGCGTGGGGCAGGTATTGGACATACCAGCCTGGAGACACGCACCTCCATGCTAGTGTGTCTAGCTGGAAACACCGGACCGAAAGGGCGCACTGGCGGTCTTGAGTGCAGGGTTGGCATCACCCCTTCCGGCTCGATGCTCCCCTTGCCCTGGCACCTGCGGGGCGCTGGTACTGGGCGAAGTGGGCTGTGCGTCCGTATAGGCGAGATGGTGCGCACCTCAGCGTAACATGACGCCCTCCACCTCCCTGTAGTCACGGGTAGCTGGCTTACGGCTCTTCCCTGGCCTGGCCAAACTACCCGTGTGCCCCCCCCAAAAAAAATCTTGGGCTGCCTCTCGGGTTCCCTTAGCTCCCTTAACTTGTCCGCCCAGAATTTTCTTTCGTCCTGCCAGGTCCATTCTTCCATTTTCTTCTCCTGTGGCTTCCTCTTCTTCTGCTGCTTGGTCCTTTGGTGGGTAGTTCTGTAACGGCTGTCTTCTGTGGAAATGGACCAAGGTGCAGCAGGTTGCGTGTTCATCATGATAATTTATTAAATAAACGTGAACACGGGAAAAACAATAAACAAAAGAGAACGACAGACCGACAGTTTTACAGGCTAAGTACTTACATACAGCAGTGCAAAATCAACTACCCACAAAACCAAGTGACAAACATACTCCTACATATATGACTCCCAATCAGGAACAACGATCCCCAGCTGTTCCTGATCAGGAGTCACAAGACCAACACAGAACACAAGACTGCCACGTCCTGACCCCAAAACTACAACAACAGCTCCATCTGCTGGTCAGGACGTGACAACAATACTGTTAAAATATATATCAGAACAAATAGCAGCAGGAATGGTTATACAGCTAGAGACACAATACTGTTAAAATATATATCAGAACTAATAGCAGCAGGAATGGTTATACAGCTAGAGAAACAATACTGTTAAAATATATATTAGAATAAATAGCAGCAGGAATGGTTATACAGCTAGAGAAACAATACTGTTAAAATATATATTAGAATAAATAGCAGCAGGAATGGTTATACAGCTAGAGACACAATACTGTTAAAATATATATCAGAACTAATAGCAGCAGGAATGGTTATACAGCTAGAGACACAATACTGTTAATATATATATAAGTATAATATGTAAACCAGGTATTGCAGGTAAAAACAATTATAATTAACCACATATACAATCACTCACCTGAGCTGCATCAACCCCTCCTGGGACCACCCCAACCCACCCTCCATCCCCTCCTGGGACCACCCCAACCCACCCTCCATCCTCTCCTGGGACCACCCCAACCCACCCTCCAACCCCTCCTGGTACCACCCCAACCCACCCTCCAACCCCTCCTGGGACCACCCCAACCCACCCTCCATCCCCTCCTGGGACCACCCCACCCCACCCTCCATCCCCTCCTGGGACCAACCCAACCCACCCTCCTACACCTCCTGGGACCAACCCAACCCACCCTCCAACACCTCCTGGGACAGATTTTGACTCATATTGACTGATAAGACTGAGCTATTTAAAAACACTTTTTCAACATTTCAAGATTTCAGTTTGATCTTATTAAAGACAGCTGTATCATTTTTTTATTCATTTTGACATATTGTTTGGGACCACTTTTTTTGCTCTGTTTGAAGGCTGTCAGCTTCTTCTCAGGAAGAGAATCCCTTAGCCTTTCGACTAATTTTGGGTTAGTTCGACTCATTTTGGGTTAGTTCTCTCAAGAAGAACTAACCCATCTCAACATGACAGAAAGTAAGACAGGGAAACCCATCTCAACATGACAGAAAGTAAGACAGGAGAACCTATTTCAACATGACGGAGAGTAAGTCAGGAGTCCCTGACCTTATCTTCTCTCAAGAAGATGTCTGGTAGGCCCATTTAAATACCTTTTTTGGACATTTCAAGAGCCGTCCGCCAGTCCGGAGCCGCCAGAGCCGCCCGCCAGTCCAGAGCCGCCCGCCAGTCCGGAGCCGCCCGCCAGTCCAGAGCCGCCAGAGCCGCCCGCCAGTCCAGAGCCACCTAAGTGGGCGAAGCCTAGGGTGGAGCGGAGTCCACGTCCCGAACCTAAGCCACCTCCAGTATAGGTGGGTTGGGGAGGGGGGGTGTAGCACTAGTGCCGTCGTTGACGGCAGCCACCCTCCCTTCCCTCCCTTTTTGTTTAGGGGGTATTTGGGTTTTGTTTTTGTTCTTGTTTTGGGGGGGATTTTGGATTTTCTTTTTAGGTGCATTCTGGGGTCTGCACCTTTAGGGGGGGTACTGTCACGTCCTGACCAGCAGAGGGAGTAATTGTATTATATTTGGTCAGGATGTGGCAGAGGGGTATTTGTTTCATATGGTTCGGGTTGTGTGTGTTATTTAAGGGGTGTTTGATTTATGTAGTCTGGGGTTTAAGTTTTGTTCTAGTATTGGTGTCACGTCCTGACCAGCAGATGGAGCTATTGTTTTAGTTTTGGGGTCAGGACGTGGCAGTTTTGTGTATGAGAATGTTTGTATTGTTGATTGGGACTTCCAATTAAAGGCAGGTGTGTTGAGTTGCCTTTGATTGGAAGTCCTATATAGGTGTGTGTGTTTTTCTTTGGGGTTGTGGGTGGTTGTTCTTGCACTGCGTTTTTGTATGCCTGTAAGACTGTCCCTGTTGTGTTTATTGTTTTTTCAGTGGATGCTTTACTCCTTTTTTAAAAATTAAAATATGAGCATCCATATTCCCGCTGCGCCTTGGTCCTCCTTTCAACAGCACGATGGATTTTGTGACAGTTGGTTTTCTATGGTTTATCTAGTTGTTCTGTTTCTTTGTTAGTCTGTGTGGCTCCCGATCAGGAACAGCTGTATGTCGTTGTTCCTGATTGGGAGTCATATATTAGGAGTGTGTTTTCACCTGGGGTTTGTGGGTTGTTAATTTTGCACTGCTGTATGTAAGTACATAAAACTGTCGGTTTGTCTTTTTTTGTTTTCTTGTTTTTATTCTAATTAAATAGAAAAATGAGCATATATCTCTCGTCTGCGTTTTGGTCATCCACGACAGCCGTTACAACATGAGACAGGGAGAAGCAATGTAAAATCAATAATGAAATTGTTTCCACAATTAACATGCTTTTTCTTGTTTCAAGTATGTTTTATTATGAAAAGTACAATATAACCATGTATACTTGTACATCTATGGAGCGTATGTCCAGATATAAATGTAAACAAAAAAAATTCCAACATAAAAGACAAGAAATGATCAAATTCAAATCAAAATCAAATCAAATGTATTTTTATATAGCCCTTCGTACATCAGCTGATATTCTCAAAGTGCTGTACAGAAACCCAGCCTAAAACCCCAAACAGCAAGCAAAGCATGTGAAAGAAGCACGGTGGCTAGGAAAAACTCCCTAGGAAAAACTCCCTAGAAAGGCCAAAAACCTAGGAAGAAACCTAGAGAGGAACCAGGCTATGAGGGGTGGCCAGTCCTCTTCTGGCTGTGCAGGGTGAATAATATAACAGAACATGGTCAAAATGTTAAAATGTTCATAAATGACCAGCATGGTCAAATAATAATAATCATAGTAGTTGTCGAGGGTGCAACAAGCACGTCCGGTGAACAGGTCAGGGTTCCATAGCCGCAGGCAGAACAGTTGAAACTGGAGCAGCAGCACGGCCAGGTGGACTGGGGACAGCAAGGAGTCATCATACCAGGTAGTCCTGAGGCATGGTCCTAGGGCTCAGGTCCTCCGAGAGAAAGACAGAAAGAGAGAAAGAGAGAATTAGAGAGAGCATATTTAAATACACACAGGACACCGGATAAGACAAGAGAAATACTCCAGATGTAACAGACTGACCCTAGCCCCCCGACACATAAACTACTGCAGCATAAATACTGGAGGCTGAGACAGGAGGGATCAGAAGACACTGTGGCCCCATCCGATGATACCCCCGGACAGGGCCAAACAGGCAGGATATAACCCCACCCACTTTGCCAAAGCACAGCCCCCACACCACTAGAGGGATGTCTCCAACCACCAACTTACCGTCCTAAGACAAGGCCGAGTATAGCCCACAACGATCTCCGCCATGGCACAACCCAAGGGGGGGGGGGGGCGCCAAATGATCACATTGGTATTTTAACAGTGTTATTGTAAGAGTTTAAATGTTTAAACAGAGGATACATCTAAAACAGGATAAAACAAGTGCAGTATGTTGTGAGAATGTTACTTTAACGTCGACTCATAACGTCACACTATAACTTCATGGGAGTCTTGTGGAAAGACTGCATGTTGTTTTGGGTGGATTGAGTGACGTCTTCATCAACATTTTGCAGAATATTCCGGTAATATTTTCACCTCTTGTCGGCTGCAGACATTCATAAGGAGTTCCAGTAGTTTATTTGCCATTTGCAGGTATTAAAAGTAATACATGCATTGTAATTCCTTGTTGGATCTCTCTCACATACAGGACAGTACATACCAGAGGAGGCTGCTGAGGGGAGGACGGCTCATAATAATGTCTGGAACAGAGTGAATTAAATGGAACACATGGAAACCACGTGTTTAATACCATTCCACTTATTCCACTCCAGCCATTACAAGCCTGTCCTCCCTAAATAAGGTCCCACCAACCTCCTGTGGTACAAACACAAACAGTAAAATATAACATAAAAAATGCAAAGTGGTAAAAGATCAGAAAATATTACAAGCCTGTCATGTGTGAGTGTCCAGTGTGTGTTTGTCCATTGTGTGTGTGTGTGTGTGTGTGTGTGTGTTCAGTGTGTGTGTGTCAGTGTTTATGTGTGTCAGTGTGTGTGTGTCCAGTGTGTGTGTGTGTCCAGTGTGTGTGTGTGTGTGTGTGTGTCCAGTGTGTGTCCAGTGTGTGTGTGTGTGTGTCCAGTGAGTGTGTGTCCAGTGAGTGTGTGTCCAGTGTGTGTGTGTCCAGTGTGTGTGTCCAGTGAGTGTGTGTGTCCAATGTGTGTGTATCCAGTGTGTTTGTCAAGCATGTGTGTTTCAGTGTGTGTGTGTGTGTGTGTGTTTCAGTGTGCGTGTGTGTGTGTGTGTTCAGAGTGTGTGTGTTCAGTGTGTGTGTGTGTGTGTTTCAGTGTGTGAGTATGTGCCGAGTGTGTGTGTGTGTGTGTGTGTGTGTGTGTGTGTGTGTGTGTGTGTGTGTCCAGTGTGTGTCTGTGTTGAGTGTGTGTGTGTCCAGATTGTGTCCAGTGTGTGTGTGTGTGTTCAGTGTGTGTGTGTGTGTGTTCAGTGTGTGTGTGTGTCCAGTGTGTGTGTCCAGTTTGTGTCCAGTGTGTGTGTGTGTGTGTGTGTCCAGTGTGTGTTCAGTGTGTGTGTGTGTATGTAAGTGTGTGTGTGTGTGCGTCCAGTGTGTGTGTTGAGTGTGTGTATATCCAGTGTGTGTGTGTGTGTCCTGTGTGTGTGTGTGTCCTGTGTGAGTGTGTGTGTGTGTTGAGAGTGTGTGTTCAGTGTGTGTGTGTTGAGAGTGTGTGTTGAGAGTGTGTGTTGAGAGTGTGTGTGTGTGTGTATGTGTGAGTGTGTGTGTGTGTGTGTGTCCAGTGTGTGTGTGTGTGTGTGTGTGTCCAGTGTGTGTGTGTGTGTGTCCAGAGTGTGTGTGTGTGTCCAGTGTGTGTGTGTGTCCAGTGTGTGTGTGTGTGTGTGTTCAGTTTGTGTCCAGTGTGTGTGTGTGTGTGTGTGTGTGTGTGTTGAGTGTGTGTGTGTGTGTGTTGAGAGTGTGTGTGTGTGTGTGTGTGTGTGTTTCAGTGTGTGTGTGTGTGTCCAGTTATTATTTCAGGGACACTGAGGATTCAACATGAACTCTAAACCCTGGATAGAGGGGCTCAGTGAATGTGGAGGTGAATGTGATCAGGTGGGTCAGTGTGTCAGAGGAGGCTCTATAGAAGGACAGAGTGCCGGCTGACCAGTCCAGATACACTCCTACTCTGTGGGAGCTGGAGGAGGGGACGTCTATGGTAGTGGAGTTATTATTATGCCTGGCAATGTATCTGTAGTCATCGCAGAACAGACTCCAGGACTTGTTATTGTATCCAAGCCTACAGTCATTAACCACTC
>NW_027675329.1:220000-342500 GCF_965601325.2 Salmo salar | reverse complement strand
CTAAAGCCATGACATCATTTTCTGGAATTTTCCAAGCTGTTTAAAGGCACAGTCAACTTAGTGTATGTAAACTTCTGACCCACTGGAATTGTGATACAGTGAATTATAAGTGAAATAATCTGTCTGTAAACAATTGTTTCAAAAATTACTTGTGTCATGCACAAAGTAGATGTCCTAACCGACTTGCCAAAACTATAGTTTGTTAACAAGAAATTTGTGGAGTGGTTGAAAAACACGTTTTAATGACTCCAACCTAAGTGTATGTACACTTCCGACTTCAACTGTATGTGATTCACAATTAAAACTTACATTCTGATGATGCCATGATTAAGAAGAATCATGAATGAATCATGAATCATAATGAGTGAGAAAGTTACAAGAGGCCACAACAAAACATGCTAACCTCTCACCATTACCAATAACAGAGGCTACAACAAAACATGCTAACCTCTCACCATTACCAATAACAGAGGCTACAACAAAACATGCTAACCTCTCACCATTACCAATTACAGAGGCTACAACAAAACATGCTAACCTCTCACCATTACCAATAACAGAGGCTACAACAAAACATGCTAACCTCTCACCATTACCAATAACAGAGGCTACAACAAAACATGCTAAACTCTCACCATTACCAATAACAGAGGCTACAACAAAACATGCTAACCTCTCACCATTACCAATAACAGAGGCTACAACAACACATGCTAACCTCTCACCATTACCAATAACAGAGGCTACAACAGAACATGCTAACCTCTCACCATTACCAATAACAGAGGCTACAACAAAACATGCTAACCTCTCACCATTACCAATAACAGAGTCTACAACAAAACATGCTAACCTCTCACCATTACCAATAACAGAGGCTACAACAAAACATGCTAACCTCTCACCATTACCAATAACAGAGGCTACAACAAAACATGCTAACCTCTCACCATTACCAATAACAGAAGCTACAACAAAACATGCTAACCTCTCACCATTACCAATAACAGAGGCTACAACAAAACATGCTAACCTCTCACCATTACCAATAACAGAGGCTACAACAAAACATGCTAACCTCTCACCATTACCAATAACAGAGGCTACAACAAAACATGCTAACCTCTCACCATTACCAATAACAGAGGCTACAACAAAACATGCTAACCTCTCACCATTACCAATAACAGAGGCTACAACAAAACATGCTAACCTCTCACCATTACCAATAACAGAGGGGGTTTGATCTTTGTGCCTCCGTTTCTCATTTATCATCATTCACGATTCATTCATGGTTATTCATAATCATGGTAGCATCCACATGAATGTAGAAGTCAATAGAAGTGAAGTGACTCCAAAATGACAGGACATTATTTACTATTCAGTATTTATTAGGAAAAACATCATCCAAAACACAACCAAGACAAACTGCAAATGAATTCAACAAGTTAGTAGAATCACAAGCCTCACTGCAGGTGTCAGGAATCCCGCTTCCTGAGTCTGTTTCTGCCTGAGCTGACTGTTTTTTGTTTGGTGTCTAAGGTTTCGTTCAGAAACCTGTCTGGTTGCCAGGCAACGAAGTTAGGCGGGAGATCTAGTGATATTATTACCCTGTCTGGTTGCCAGGCAACGAAGTTAGGCGGGAGATCTAGTGATTACCCTACACCTGCATCTCATCAACCTTCTGCACACCTGGTCCTGATCATCACCTCTTCATAAGCCCTGAGCTGACATCTATTCCCTGCTGGATCGTTAGCAGCGAACAGCCTCATGTTTCCTGAGCTAGTCTTGTTGTTTTGTTCTTGTTACTGGTTACTCCCCCCCCCCGTTTACTCTGTCTACAGTCATCCTCCCGGAACATTCAACTCCCTTGCCTGGCCGTCGGTGGATACAGTGACGTCATTGAATCCACCCATCTACTCTCATCAACTCACCTCCGCTGCCGCTCCGTCTCCTGGATCACTCAAATTACACATCAAGACTACCAATAAATTCTCACCTTCATTTTACTCACCTGGTCCTGGTCTGCTTCTGGGTTCTGTCTTAGAGAAACGTGACAGCGGGCATGGAATATGGGACAACATGCTAAACTTATGACTACTTTAATACACTATAAGTAATATGTCCGAATAATTACGACTTTTTAAATGGGAGAACTACATGCATAAAGTACTTTCATATCTGATAATACTGACCTCAGAGTCTCCAGTTTACAGTGGGGATTCCCCAGTACAGCAGAGAGCAGCTTCACTCCTGAATCCTTCAGGTCATTGTTACTCAGGTCCAGCTCTCTCAGGTGTGAGGGGTTTGAACTGAGAACTGAGGCCAACACTTTACAGGATGTCTTTCTGAGTTTACAGCCTGACAGCCTGCAAAGAGTCAAATCATATTAAAATCACACTGCTATTCTTTGGTGGTGAAAATAGTAGCAGTATAATTTTTCAACATATGAAACCTTCCATATCTATTCGTAAATTCATGTATCATTAAAAATGACAAATGATCAAAGTATTGCCTGCAGATAGAAACATTTATAGTACAAATATTTAAGTAGACTGACCAGACCAGTTTAAAAGCAGTATCAGTCAAAAGACAGACAGTGAGGTATCAGATTTAGATTGTATTGAGTATACAGTCCACACCATATCTATTTTGACAGTGAAGATAACATTTTAAATCAGGCTCTAAACTCCAACATTTTGGATTTCAGATCAAATGTTTCATATGAGGTGACAGTATATAATGTCACCTTTTATTTGAGGATATTTTCATACATATCTGTTTCACCATTTAGAAAAATGAAAGCACTTTATGTATCTAGTCCCCCTATTTAAAGAAGTCATATGTTTTCTGACCAATTAACTCAGTGTATTAAATTAGTATTTGGTCCCATATTCTTTGACTGCAATGACTACATCAAGCCTGTGACTGCCATGATTGAGAAAGATCATGAATAATAATGAGTGAGAGAGTTACAGAGGATACAACAAAACATGCTAACCTCTCACCATTACCAATAACAGAGGCTACAACAAAACATGCTAACCTCTCACCATTACCAATAACAGAGGCTACAACAAAACATGCTAACCTCTCACCATTACCAATAACAGAGGCTTCAACAAAACATGCTAACCTCTCACCATTACCAATACAGAGGCTACAACAAAACATGCTAACCTCTCACCATTACCAATAACAGAGGCTACAACAAAACATGCTAACCTCTCACCATTACCAATAACAGAGGATACAACAGAACATGCTAACCTCTCACCATTACCAATAACAGAGGCTACAACAAAACATGCTAACCTCTCACCATTACCAATAACAGAGGCTACAAAAAAACATGCTAACCTCTCACCATTACCAATAACAGAGGCTACAACAAAACATGCTAACATCTCACCATTACCAATGACAGAGGGGGTATGATCTTTGTACCTCTGTAAATTTCTCATTCCTCATTATTCACGACTAATTCCTGATTATTCATAATCATGGTAGCATCCACATGAATGTAGAAGTGTTCAGAAACATCTTCTATTCTTACTGACAATACAAGTGAAGTGACTCCAAAATGACAGGACATTATTCACCATTCAGTTTCTATTAGGAAAAATATAATCCTAAACACAACCAAGACAAACTGGAAATGAATTCAACAAGTTAGTAGAATCACACGCTTGATGTAATCACTGCAGGTATGGAATATTGGACCCAACACTAAACTTTTGACTAAATTAATTTGTCCAAATAATTAAGACTTCTTCAAATAGGAGAACTAAACTCAGCAAAAAAAGAAACGTCCTCTCACTGTCATTTGCGTTTATTTTCATCAAACTTAACATGTGTAAATATTTGTATGAACATAACAAGATTCAACAACTGAGACATAAACTGAACAAGTTCCACAGACATGTGACTAACAGAAATGGAATAATGTGTCCCTGAACAAAGGGGGGTCAAAATCAAAAGTAACAGTCAGTATCTGGTGTGGCCACCAGCTGCATTAAGTACTGCAGTGCATCTCCTCCTCATGGACTGCACCAGATTTGCCAGTTCTTGATGTGAGATGTTACCCCACTCTTCCACCAAGACACCTGCAAGTTCCTGGACATTTTGGGGGGGAATGGCCTTAGCCCTCACCCTCCGATCCAACAGGTCCCAGATGTGCTCAATGGGATTGAGATCCGGGCTCTTCGCTGGCCATGGCAGAACACTGACATTCCTGTCTTGCAGGAAATCACGCACAGAACAAGCTGTATGGCTGGTGGCTGGAGGGTCATGTCAGGATGAGCCTGCAGGAAGGGTACCACATGAGAGAGGAGGATGTCTTCCCTGTAACGCACATCGTTGAGATTGCCTGCAATGACAACAAGCTCAGTCCGGTGATGCTGTAACACACTGCCCCAGACCATGACGGACCCTCCACCTCCAAATCGATCCCGCTCCAGAGTACAGGCCTCGGTGTAACGCTCATTCCTTCGACGATAAACGCGAATCCGACCATCACCCCTGGTGAGCCAAAACCTCGACTCGTCAGTGAAGAGCACTTTTTGCCAGTCCTGTCTGGTCCAGCGATGGTGGGTTTGTGCCCATAGGTGACGTTGTTGCCGGTGATGTCTGGTGAGGACCTGCCTTACAACAGGTCTACAAGCCCTCAGTCCAGTCTATCTCAGCCTGTTGCGGACAGTCTGAGGACTGATGGAGGGATTGTGCATTCCTGGTGTAACTCGGGCAGTTGTTGCCATCCTGTACCTGTCCCGCAGGTGTGATGTTCGGATGTACCGATCCTGCGCAGGTGTTGTTACACGTGACCCTGCCACTGTGAGGACGATCAGCTGTCCGTCCTGTCTCCCTGTAGCGCTGTCTAAGGCGTCTCATAGTACGAACATTGCAATTTATTGCCCTGGCCACATCTGCAGTCCTTGTGCCTCCTTGCAGCATGCCTAAGGCACGTTCACGCAGATGAGCAGGGACCCTGGGCATCTTTCTTTTGGTGTTTTTCAGAGTCAGTAGAAAGGCCACTTTCGTGTCCTAAGATTTCATAACTGTGACCTTCATTGCCTACCATCTGTAAGCTGTTAGTGTCTTAACGACCGTTCCACAGGTGCATGTTCATTAATTGGTTATGGTTCATTGAACAAGCATGGGGAAACAGTGCTTAAACCCTTTACAATGAAGATCTGTGAAGTTATTTGGATTTTTATGAATTATCTTTGAAAGACAGGGTCCTGAAAAAGGGATGTTTCTTTTTTTGTTGAGTTTAGATGCATAAAGTGCTTTCATATCTAAACGGTAAAAAATACAGTCTTGGCCAAAAGTTTTGAGAATGACACAAATATTAATTTTCACAAAGTCTGCTGCCTCAGTTTGTATGATGGCAATTTGCATATACTCCAGAATGTTATGAAGAGTGATCAGATAAATTGCAAATAATTGCCAAGTCCCTCTTTGCCATGCAAATGAACTGAATCCCCAAAAAACATTTCCACTGCATTTCAGCCCTGCCACAAAAGGACCAGCTGACATCATGTCAGTGATTCTCTCGGTAACACAGGTGTGAGTGTTGACGAGGACAAGGCTGGAGATCACTCTGTCATGCTGATTGTGTTTGCATAACAGACTGGAAGCTTCAAAAGGAGGGTGGTGCTTGGAATCATTGTTCTTCCTCTGTCAACATGGTTACCTGCAAGGAAACACGTGTCATCATCATTGCTTTGCACAAAAAGGGCTTCACAGGCAAGGATATTGCTGCCAGTAAGATTGCACCTAAATCAACCATTTATCGGATCATCAAGAACTTCAAGGAGAGCGGTTCAATTGTTGTGAAGAAGGCTTCAGGGCGCCCAAGAAAGTCCAGCAAACGCCAGGACCGTCTCCTAAAGTTGATTCAGCTGCGGGATAGGGGCACCACCAGTACAGAGCTTGCTCAAGAATGGCAGCAGGCAGGTGTGAGTGCATCTGCACGCACAGTGAGGCGAAGACTTTCGGAGGATGGCCTGGTGTCAAGAAGGGCAGCAAGGAAGCAACTTCTCTCCAGGAAAAACATCAGGGACAGACTGATATTCTGCAAAAGGTACAGGGATTGGATTGCTGAGGACTGGGGTAAAGTCATTTTCTCTGATGAATCCCCTTTCTGATTGTTTGAGGCATCCGGAAAAAAGCTTGTCTGGAGAAGGCAAGGTGAGCACTACCATCAGTCCTGTGTCATGCCAACAGTAAAGCATCCTGAGACCATTCATGTGTGGGGTTGCTTCTCAGCCAAGGGAGTGGGCTCACTCACAATTTTGCCAAAGAACACAGCATGAATAAAGAATGGTACCAACACATCCTCCGAGAGCAACTTCTCCTAACCATCCAGGAACAGTTTGGTGACGAACAATGCCTTTTCCAGCATGATGGAGCACTTTTGCCATAAGGCAAAAGTGATAACTAAGTGGCTCTGGGAACAAAACATTGATATTTTGGGTCCATGGCCAGGAAACTCCCCAGACCTTAATCCCATTGAGAACTTGTGGTCAATCCTCAAGAGGCAGGTGGACAAACAAAAACCCACAAATTCCGACAAACTCCAAGCATTGATTATGCAAGAATGGGCTGCCATCAGTCAGGATGTGGCCCAGAGGTTAATTGACAGCATGCCAGGGCAGATTGCAGAGGTCTTGGAAAAGAATGGTCAGCACTGCAAATATTGACTCATTGCTTCAACTTCATGTGATTGTCAATAAAAGCCTTTGACACTTATGAAATGCTTGTAATTATACTTCAGTATTCCATAGTAACATCTGACAAAAATATCTAAAGACCACTGAAGCAGCAGACTTTGTGAAAATTAATATTTGTGTCATTCTCAAAACTTGTGGCCACGACTGTATATGTATGAATACCTTTAAACAAAAGGTGACATTCTGTACAGTCACCTAATATCCAACATTCTATCTCAAATCCAAAATGCTGGAGCATAGCACCAAATGTAAAACTGTAAGCTTCACTGTCCAAACACATATGGTGTGGACTATGTGTGTCTGGTAAACACATGTGGATCTGGTGAACAGTTATCACTTGTTGACCAAACTACAGGAATACTGACCTCAGAGTCTCCAGTTTACAGTGGGGATTCCCCAAGTCCAGCAGAGAGCAGCTTCACTCCTGAATCCTTCAGGTCATTGTTACTCAGGTCCAGCTCTCTCAGGTGTGAGGGGTTTGACCTCAGAGCTGAGACCAGAGAATCACAGCCTTCCTCTGTGACTCCACAGCCTGACAGCCTGCAAAGAGTCAAATCATATTAAAATCACACTGCTATGCTTTGGTGGTGAAAATAGTGGCAGTATCATTTTTCAACATATTCAGATATCAGTGTCCTAAAACCTTTCATATCTATTCGTAAATGAATGTATCATCATTAAAAATTACAAATTATCAAAGTTTTGCCTGCAGATAGAAACATGTATAATACAAATATTTGAGTAGACTGACCAGACCAGTTTAAAAGCAGTATCAGTCAAAAGACAGACAGTTGAGGTATCAGATTTAGATTGTATTGAGTATACAGTCCACACATATCTATTTTGACAGTGAAGATGACATTTTAAATGTGGCTCTAAAACTCCAACATTTTGGATTTCACATCAAATGTTTCATATGAGGTGACAGTATATAATGTCACCTTTTATTTGAGGATATTTTAATACATACAGTAAAGTCAGAAGTTTACATATACCTTAGCCAAATGCATTTAAACTCAATTTTTACAATTCCTGACATTTAATCCTAGTAAAAGTCCCCTGTCTTAGGTCAGTTAGGATCACCACTTTATTTTAAGAATGTGAAATGTCAGAATAATAGTAGAGAGAATGATTTATTTCAGCTTTTATTTCTTTCATCACATTCCCAGTGGGTCAGAAGTTTACATACACTCAATTAGTATTTGGTAGCATTGCCTTTAAATGGTTTAAACTTGGGTTAAACGTTTTGGGTAGCCTTCCACAAGCTTCCCACAATAAGTTGGGTGAATTTTGGCCCATTCCTCCCTGACAGAGCTGGTGTAACTGAGTCAGGTTTGTAGGCCTCTTGCTCGCACACGCTTTTTCAGTTCTGCCCACAAATTTTCTATAGGATTGAGGTCAGGCTTTTGTGATGGCCACTCCAATACCTTGACTTTGTTGTCCTTAATCCATTTTGCCACAACTTTGGAAGTATGCTTGGGGTCATTGTCCATTTGGAAGACCCATTTGTGACCAAGCTTTAACTTCCTGACTGATGTCTCGAGATGTTGCTTCAATATATCCACAATTTTCCTGCCTCATGATGCCATCTATTTTGTGAAGTGCACCAGTCCCTCCTGCAGCAAAGCACCCCCACAACATGATGCTGCCACCGTCGTGCTTCACAGTTGGGATGGTATGATGGCTGTGTGGATCCATGGTGTTTAGACCTTGCATACTATTGATTGAACGTATTATCTTCAGGCGTTTGGAAATTGCTCCCAAGGATGAAGCAGACTTGTGGAGGTCTACAATTTTTTTTCTGAGATTTTGGCTGATTCCTTTTCATTTTCCCATGATGTCAAGCAAAGAGGCACTGAGTTTGAAGGTAGGCCTTGAAATACATCCAAATTATGTCAATTAGTCTATCAGATGCTTCTAAAGCCATGACATAATTTTCCTGGAATTTTCCAAGCTGTTTAAAGGCACAGTCAACTTAGTGTATGTAAACTTCTGACCCACTGGAATTGTGATACAGTGAATTATAAGTGAAATAATCTGTCTGTAATCAATTGTTTCAAAAATTACTTGTGTCATGCACAAAGTGCCCTGTATCAGGAGTCTGGGATAACCTGAGTGTCTGTAGCCCTGTATCAGAGTAACCTGAGTGTCTGTAGCCCTGTATCAGGAGTGACCAGGAGTAACCTGAGTGTCTGTAGCCCTGTATCAGGAGTCTGGGGATAACCTGAGTGTTCTGTAGCCCTGTATCAGAGTGACCAGAGTAACCTGAGTGTCTGTAGCCCTGTATCAGAGTAACCTGAGTGTCTGTAGCCCTGTATCAGGAGTGACCAGAGTAACCTGAGTGTCTGTAGCCCTGTATCAGGAGTCTGGGATAACCTGAGTGTCTGTAGCCCTGTATCAGGAGTCTGGGATAACCTGAGTGTCTGTAGCCCCTGTACCAGAGTGACCATAGTAACCTGAGAGTCTGTAGCCCTGTATCAGAGTGACCAGAGTAACCTGAGTGGTCTATAGCCCTGTATCAGGAGTCTGGGATAACCTGAGTGTCTATAGCCCTGTATCAGGAGTCTGGGGATAACCTGAGTGTCTGTAGCCCTGTATCAGGAGGTCTGGGATAACCTGAGTGTCTGTAGCCCTGTATCAGGAGTCTGGGATGACCTGCTCCTGTAACGATAAAACAAACAGAAAATACTGTCAGCATGACACCTAAAATAGCCATTGATCAGCACTAATAATCACAATAATAATAATAACAATAATAACAATTATAATAATAATAATAATAATAATAATAATAATGTTAGCAGCCTATATGACTATTTATTAAAAACTAAGTTATTTACTTAATGGGAAAAGTTGCATTTCCCCTTGGACACGATCTTGTGGATGTCAGGTGAGAGGGATGTGATGTTGATGAGCAGGCAGTCCTCGGTTGCCTTATGTGAAAGCCGGTTCCTGTCGTGAGTCGATTGCATTCATAGAGGAAAAGGAGGACTCACAGGTGGAAGTTGATCCAAACATAGTTAGCACATAAAAGGAATGGTGATGACTACAACAACGATGGTGGTCAGCTGCTGCCCTCATTGGGTATAGCGAGCACCATCCCCCTCTCTCTCCCCTCCTTCCCCCTCTCTCTCCCTCTATCCCCCTCTCTCTCCCCCATCCCCCTCTCTCTCCCTCCATCCCCCCTCTCTCTCCCTCCATCCCCCTCTCTCCCCCCTCCATCCCCCTCTCTCTCCCTCCTTCCCCACTCTCTCTCCCTCCATCCCCCTCTGTCTCCCTCCATTCCCCCTCTCTCCCCCTCCATCCCCCCTCTCTCTCCCTCCATCCCCCTCTCTCTCCCTCCTTCCCACCTCTCTCTCCCTCCATCCCCCTCTCTCTCCCTCCATCCCCCTCTCTCCCCCTCCATCCCCCTCTCTCTCCCTCCATTCCCCCTCTCTCTCCCCTCCATCCCCCCTCTCTCTCACCCAGGTTCTGTTATCTCAGGTCATAAATTCCTGGAGGAGACTCTCTCCCTCGTGCAGTATAGAGAGAGGGTTTCACACTCTGATGGATGAGACAATGCAAGCCATTCATTTGTGGGGCGATTTCCTTCAACCTGCTGACCAGGCCCCTGTGTCTGTCCACCATAGCAGGAGCCCTGACGGTGATCACAAAGTTGACTTTTTCGAATGACAGGCCATGCTACGTAAACAATTGTTCCAGCTTTGTGAATAGGATGTCCCCGGCGGTGTGTCCTTCCAGGGGAACGTCCCCGGCGGTGTGTCCTTCCAGGGAACGTCCCCGGTGGTGTGTCCATCCAGGGGAACGTCCCCGGTGGTGTGTCCTTCCCATGAAAATAACGGACATATACACACAACTGTGCTACATCGGTGTTGTCAGTACTCTCATCAATAGCCAGGGGAAAA
This sequence comes from Salmo salar, assembly GCF_965601325.2. Lineage (NCBI taxonomy): Eukaryota > Metazoa > Chordata > Actinopteri > Salmoniformes > Salmonidae > Salmo > Salmo salar. The sequence continues at coordinate 331,861 of NW_027675329.1, read as the reverse complement.
TGCTCAGCCTGACTGAGCCCCTCCAGAACAATCCTATGCACATCATCCGCCAGAGCACAGACACGGCGTCCGGCTGATGTCACAGACAGGGGCACCTGTTTGACAGACGCGATTATGCTATCCATAGACTTGTCTGTAGCCAATTCCTCCAAAACTGTCACCATGCATTTTTTAAACAGCTCTGCGTCTGTGAAGGGCATGTTGTGTTTGGTTAGAACCCAGGATGCTTTTAGGAAGCACTTGTGACCTTCTGTTGTTGGGTCAGGCCACGAAGGAGGATTCTAATGCCGTGTTTGTAGCTTGTAGTTAATGCTTCAGTGTTTCTGCTTCAGGCCTCTGTCTGGGGCGGGAAGGCCACTTTCAAAGTACCATGTTTAGATTCATAATGCCATCTGAGATTGAATTATTTGCAAACAATGACATTTTCATTGCAAACAAGACACTCTGGCTTGGCATTGGAGAAAGATGGTAAGATGAATGGATATCTCTCTGTCCGTTCTTCCCTGAAACTTTATTTTCATTATCCACCTTTCTTTTGCTACTTTTTGAGAGCGACATGTTCTCTTGCTATCAAGCTAATTGTTCTGAATGAATGTTGATATTAATAAAGTAGTGTAGACTACAGTAGGCTACGTAGACATGTTTTTCCCCAACAATCAACACACAGAGATATAAACAAAAAAATATAATTGAATAGAGATATTGGTGATTTTATGAACTTAATCAGATCTAAATTATTTTATTGTCACTCAATGTACTATGTACTAATCAAATGTGTTAAACGTGTTGTTAAATTTGTAGTGTAGGCGTATTAATTGTGCTAATATTATATGCTAATTATGTTCTGGCCCTCCGACTTTAACTCAGAAAAAAATTCTCCCGATGTCACGTCCTGACCATAGAAAGCTGTTATTTTCTATGGTAGAGTAGGTCAGGGCGTGACAGGGGGGTTTTCTAGTTTCGTTTTTCTATGTTGTTTTCTAGTTTCTAGTTCTAGTTTCTATGTTTGGTTTTGTTTGGGATGATCTCCAATTAGAGGCAGCTGGTCATCGTTGTCTCTAATTGGAGATCATACTTAAGTAGGTGTTTTTCCCACCTTTGTTTGTGGGAGATTGTTTTTGAGTAGTGTATGTTTCACCTCTACATCACATTTTTTTTTTTGTTCTTTAGTTTATGTGTATGTATTGCATAGTTTCACAGTTCAATAAAATATGTGGAACGATAATCACGCTGCACTTTGGTCCGCTCCTCTCTATGACAACCGTGACACCCGAAGCCAAATCTAGTTGACAAACCCTGTTTTATAGTATGTCATGGCCTTTTCTGGCCAACTGCTGTTATGTTTATGATATACTATGGTGTTGTGTCACTAGACTTTGACCAGATATTATTGCATCCAAAGATCGACTGTACCTAGAACATAGATACAGAGCCACTTGTTATCAGGAAGGTGCTCTCTCAGAACAACGGAAAATATCTCAATAACTTGACATGTTCTGGTTGTGAATTCAGGCTACAAGGTAAGAATCTTCCCAGTGATTATTGTAAAGTGTGTAGAGAAATTAAATGTATGGTGTTTTTTTAGTATAGTGACTGACAGTAAAACACTCAGATCTAAAAGTCCATTTCACCTGGGACAGTTATGTGACAGTTCAATCATACAAAATGGCGCTAACTGGGCGTAGGCAAGTCAAATTCAAAAACATATTGTTCATATATCGTATTATACGATTTGTTTATCGTGATTATTTTACAATTTGTAAAAATTTTAATGTATCATAGTTCTAAATCATCTTTCAGAATATCAGAACATTTGTTGTTTTCTAAACTACAATGAGCTCCTGCTTCCTGTGTAATTTGGTATGAAACCACTGAACATACTTTTCTTAACATTGTTATTATGAACTGAATTCAGTAACAGCATAATTATATCATACCTGTTGAACAAAGCAACACACTAGAATGAGAGAAATTATTAAAAGAGAAAGTGACTTATTAATATCATATTGTTGTTGTTAAATTGTTTTATTATTATTAGTTCCACTACATGGAGAAATTGTGAAAAATATTAAATCACCTAACTGTTTGGATGTGTCTTTCTATGTCTGTTAGTAAATGTTTTATTTCTAAGAGATAATGAATAAAAGAGAACAATTGACCTTCAATAATTAGTTGGCCCTGTGTTAATCACAACCAACATGCTGGATCTCTGTTTAGGACGTCACTGTGTTAACCACAACCAACATGCTGGATCTCTGTTTAGTTGTTACTGTGTTAACCACAACCAACATGCTGGATCTCTGTTTAGTTACTGTGTTAACCACAACCAACATGCTGGATCTCTGTTTAGTTGTCACTGTGTTGACCACAACCAACATGCTGGATCTCTGTTTAGGGGTCAGTTCTCTAAAATGAGTCTCTCTGGGGAACATGACACCAAATCTAAGAGGTGAGATGACAATTTTGTTTAAGAATTATTAATAGTTTATTTCAAAAATGATATTTCCAAAAATGTTCACATTTGTTTTTTAATCAGAAATGGTTGCTAATGGGTACCTTCAATATTACTGTTCTCAGATTATTTATGAATTTCTTTAGATTGTGTATAAAAAATGTTTTATTGCAAAACTCTATATATCCATTGTTTTGCTGGAACACCCTAGATGCATTCAATTGCCCATTTTAAAGCCATGCCCAATTTAGGATAATTTCTTAACAACGTGATGTTGCGCTCCAAAGGGATATCTTGAAATAACATGATGTAGATAATTAAATAATCAAAAGAAAAACTTGTTAATTTTACACTCTTAGAAAAGAAGGTTCCTTATAGAACCAAAAAGGCTTCTATCACTTCCTTAATATATGGAACCACTAAAAGTTATATATATATTTGGGTTCAGTGAAGAAGAACCTCTAGAGTTCTGATCAACGAAAGGTGAATGTTTTGAGGATGTGAACCCAGCAGCCCTCCAGTGGTCAGATCAATTCCTCATGTTTTTTCCAGCACCCGGACACTGTTTTATGGATTGATCATATAGAAATATAAAACATTATTTTTACGACTCCAAAGTATTTACATGTGGTGCAGGAACCACTGACTCGCTGCATTATTCTATAGTATTATCAAGATACCTGCTGTTAACTCTTAACTACTTAGGACAGCTCACGAGGTGTCCTAAATATCTGCCGACTAGGTAGGACTAGAGACTTCATGCATAGCTTTAATTTATACCCATAAGTGTCAAATGTCTTTATTCTCAGCACTTATATGACCAATTCTCTACTCTGAGACGCTTTGTGGATATGGGCCTAGATCTCAAAATATTGTTATAATAAATGTTTGTTTAACATAATAATAAAAAATGAATATCACTAATGTAACCCACTGTAAAGACTGGGTTTAGTTGATTGTGTGGCACTGCTTATGTCCGCGTTCTGGATCTGTCCCCGTCCCCGTAAAGAACTGTCCGCGTCCCCGTACGGTGTGGCGCCAAGGATATTGTCTGGTTACGAGCAGAGTGGGCTGAGGTGATCTTGGGGAATAACTACAGAGTTCACTACAGTGTTGAGACGCCGAAGTTTATTGTTGAATTTGCTTTTTGCTTTACGGTCAGGGACAGTATGAGTGTAGCCAGATCCTTTTCACTCTCTATCCTTGTTTCATTTTGTGGTTCACCGGATTCGTCATCATCATCGAGACAAACGACAGACGAACGTTCTGCTAGCTAGCCAAGCTAGTCGGTACAGCTAGGTAAGCTAGCTAGCTACTCTACCAGCAGCATCCTAGTTATCCTAGCTAGTCGGTACAGCTAGGTAAGCTAGCTAGCTACTCTACCAGCAGCATCCTAGTTATCCTAGCTAGTCGGTACAGCTAGGTAAGCTAGCTCGCTACTCTACCAGCAGCATCCTAGTTATCCTATCCTCCCTCTCTCGTTGACGGATGCTGGCTACCTCTGTCCGGTTCTCCTCTCTTCACTAGATGGACGGTAACTTTAGTGTTTAACCCCTCTGTATCCAAGGACCAATCTTTTGAATATTATTTTCGGGGCGCCTAAAGTAGGCTGGACACATTCAATTTTTTAAACATTTTTTTAGCTGCCTCACCAACGTCTGAATGTGCATTAATAACTTTTAATTGCTAAAGATTTCCAATAGATGGCAGCATAAGACCACGAAGCATCAGTTATAGGCTACAGGCAGCAATAGGATTGACATAAAATAGCATGCAACCACAGACTATATGTCCCATGATTTTCTAAAATGGTCACTCATTACTTTAGTTAGCTATATATCTCGTAATGGGCCTGTATTGCTTTCGGGAGAGCAACAAAATAGTGATTATAGCAGGTATTGAACACCGGGTAAATAATCGCTAGTCAAAACCTCAACCTCAGTATACATGCATTATAAAAAGTAATCTTAATATCTGATATTGCGAGTAAACAACCTCGGAATAGAAAAGACAAGAGTGCGTCTTCCAGCCCGCCAATAAATTACATCATTAAACCCTACCGGTTAGTAAATTTACCTCAACATGCCCCTGGAGAAGGCAGAGCGACGACACCAGCTTTTTACCAGGGCTGAGTTGACTACTAGAGAGAGAAGGCAGAGTGACGACACCAGCTTTTTACCGGGGCTGAGTTGACTACTAGAGATTGAAGGCAGAGTGACGACACCAGCTTTTTACTGGGGCTGAGTTGACTTCTAGAGAGAGAAGGTAGAGTGAAGACACCAGCTTTTTACCGGGGCTGAGTTGACTACTAGAGAGAGAAGGCAGAGCGACGACACCAGCTTTTTACCGGGGCTGAGTTGACTACTAGAGAGAGAAGGCAGAGCGACGACACCAGCTTTTTACCGGGGCTGAGTTGACTACTAGAGAGAGAAGGCAGAGTGACGACACCAGCTTTTTACCGGGGCTGAGTTGACTACTAGAGAGAGAAGGCAGAGCGACGACACCAGCTTTTTACCGGGGCTGAGTTGACTACTAGAGAGAGAAGGCAGAGCGACGACACCAGCTTTTTACCGGGGCTGAGTTGACTACTAGAGAGAGAAGGCAGAGCGACGACACCAGCTTTTTACTGGGGCTGAGTTGACTACTAGAGAGAGAAGGCAGAGCGACGACACCAGCTTTTTAGCGGGGCTGAGTTGACTACTAGAGAGAGAAGGCAGAGTGATGACACCAGCTTTTTACCGGGGCTGAGTTGACTACTAGAGAGAGAAGGCAGAGTGGCTCGATGCTGGTTGATGAATTTGACAATGAATGTACCTGGAAAATACGTTTTTCTCAACTAGAGGTGACTGAATTAATGTTCAGACTTATTGATAATCGTTATATTAATGAAGTATAATTTCAAAACATGAGCATAAAAACAGGTAATAATAAACATGAATCATCATTATATTACTTCACAGTAGTCTGTTAAATGCTTTTTCAGTCCTTCCTCTTGTGTTAGCAGTGTGTAAAGGGACAGAAAGAAGCCACACAGGAGTTTTCCTGTGAGGGGGAGTGGTGGTGTATCCAGGGAGAAAACTAAACTAATATTCTGAAATGTCATTTGTGGTCTTATGCTGCCATCTATTGGAATTATTTAGCAACTGCAGTAGTACTGAGTAATGTGTTATTCCTTACTAAAGTAGTAATTACTCAGAATTGAAAAAAATATAACATTTTCTAGTTCATTTTACCACTTATAATAAAATAAAAAGTTTATAGCATAACAAACAATTAAACTGACATAAAACAAAAACACCATACATTTAGTTAATTATATATATAAAACTATTTATTTAGATGGGTGACATTATCTGCCAAAGTAACAGCCCTGTAGACAAAGAAGAGCTCTCCAGTAGGTACCAAAACATTCAAAGGACCTTTTTCTCAAAAGTGAGGTTACAAGTTTATCATCATTCAAAGCAGAATTACTTTCCCATTGTTCCTCAACTGCAGTGTCTGATATATCATTTTCTAGCTCTGAGTCTCTACTTTTATCCAACGTAAAAAACACAATTTCAAATGTTGCTACATATGACGAATTGAAACGGTCACAGTTGAGAGGCAGGCAGATATATAAAATTTTGTAAAAAAATATTATTATTTGTCTTCTCTGAAATGAAATCATTAAGTTATAGATTTTTAAACAAATACATGTCTGTCATTGAACAACACAATGTCATGATTAGATAGTGAAAAACACACCAAGCTCAGAGTAGATGAAAGATGTAATGTTTGTCTCTGTTGTGTTGAAGTCCAATAAAGCAGGAGACACCAGCCTCCCCTGTCTGTCTCTGTCTCTGTCTGTCTCTGTCTATCTCTGTTTGTCTGTCCCGCTTTCTGTCTGTCCCGCTTTCTGTCTGTCTGTCTGTCTGTCTGTCTGTCTGTCTGTCTGTCTGTCTGTCTGTCTCTTTCTGTCTGTCTGTCTCTGACTGTCTGTCCCGCTTTCTGTCTGTGTCTCTGTCTGTCTGTATCTTTCTGTCTGTGTCTCTGTCTGTCTGTCTGTATCTTTCTGTCTGTGTCTCTGTCTGTCTGTTTGTCTGTCTTTGCCTGTCTCTGACTGTCTGTCCCGCTTTCAGTCTGTCTGTCTCTCTTGTTCTGTATGTGTCTGTCTGTGTCTGTCTGTCTCTGTCTCTGTCTCTGTCTATCTCTGTTTGTCTGTCCCGCTTTCTGTCTGTCCCGCTTTCTGTCTGTCTGTCTGTCTGTCTGTCTGTCTGTCTGTCTGTCTGTCTGTCTGTCTGTCTGTCTGTCTGTCTGTCTGTCTGTCTGTCTGTCTGTCTCTTTCTGTCTGTCTGTCTCTGACTGTCTGTCCCGCTTTCTGTCTGTGTCTCTGTCTGTCTGTATCTTTCTGTCTGTGTCTCTGTCTGTCTGTCTGTATCTTTCTGTCTGTGTCTCTGTCTGTCTGTTTGTCTGTCTTTGCCTGTCTCTGACTGTCTGTCCCGCTTTCAGTCTGTCTGTCTCTCTTGTTCTGTATGTGTCTGTCTGTGTCTGTCTGTCTCTGTCTCTGTCTCTGTCTATCTCTGTTTGTCTGTCCCGCTTTCTGTCTGTCTGTCTGTCTGTCTGTCTGTCTGTCTGTCTGTCTGTCTGTCTGTCTGTCTGTCTGTCTGTCTGTCTGTCTGTCTGTCTGTCTGTCTGTCTGTCTGTCTGTCTGTCTGTCTGTCTGTCTGTCTGTCTGTCTGTCTGTCTGATCCAGAGCTCTTCTTATGTTTCCCATCTGAGCTCAGAGTAGATGAGAGATGTAATGTTTGTCTCTGTTGTGTTAAAGTCTAATCAAACAGGAGAGACCAGCCTCCCGTGTACCCAGCTGTGTGTCCATGAAGAGTGACTGGTCCATGTGTACACCTATATACTTTAGAGAGGGAGACTTTTCTACTGAACAAAGGTAAGAAGAACTCATGGGTCATGGTCAGTGAGTTAAACAACACTGTCTCTAGTCATTTCTCCTCTCCCATTTTCACATTTATTTTGGTTGTTTTCATAATCCATAGGCTAATACTTTTGTCCATTTTCATAGTCCTAAAACAATATTAATTAAACAAACACAATATTCCCTCCCTGTGTGTGTGTGTCTCTCTGTCTGTCTATCTGTCTCTCTGCCTCTTTGCCTGTCTCTCTGTCTGTGTGTATTTCGCTGTCTGTCTGTCTGTCTGTCTGTCTGTCTGTCTGTCTGTCTGTCTGTCTGTCTGTCTGTCTGTCTGTCTGTCTGTCTGTCTGTCTGTCTGTCTGTGTCTCTGTGTCTCTCTGTGTCTGTTTCTGTCTGTCTGTCTCTGTCTGTCTCTGTCTGTCTGTGTGTCTTTCTCTGTCTGTATGTCTGTTTCTGTCTGTGTGTCTGTCTGTCTGTCTGTCTGTCTGTCTGTCTGTCTGTCTGTCTGTCTGTCTGTCTGTCTGTCTGTCTGTCTGTCTGTCTGTCTGTCTGTCTGTATCTTTCTGTCTGTCTGTCTGTCTGTCTGTCTGTATCTTTCTGTCTGTCTGTCTCTGACTGTCTGTCCCGCTTTCTGTCTGTGTCTCTGTCTGTCTGTTTGTCTGTCTGTCTCTGACTGTCTGTCCCGCTTTCTGTCTGTGTCTCTGTCTGTCTGTTTGTCTGTCTTTGCCTGTCTCTGACTGTCTGTCCCGCTTTCAGTCTGTCTGTCTCTCTTTGTCTGTATGTGTCTGTCTGTGTCTGTCTCTGTCTGTCTGTCTCTGTCTCTGTCTGTCTCTGTCTATCTCTGTTTGTCTGTCCCGCTTTCTGTCTGTCTGTCTGTCTGTCTGTCTGTCTGTCTGTCTGTCTGTCTGTCTGTCTGTCTGTCTGTCTGTCTGTCTGTCTGTCTGTCTGTCTGTCTGTCTCTGTCTGTCTCTGACTGTCTGTCCCGCTTTCTGTCTGTGTCTCTGTTTGTCTGTCTGTCTCTGTCTGTCTGTCTGTTTGTCTCTCTGTCTGTGTCTTTCTGTCTGTCTGTCTGTCTGTCTCTGTCTGTCTCTGACTGTCTGTCCCGCTTTCTGTCTATGTCTGTTTGTCTGTCCGTACTCACTCACTCCCTGGATGAGGAGATGTAATCTCATGTTTTGTCCACAGAAACCAACAGGAGAGATCAGAGTCAGAGATTCTCAGTGGTCAGTCTTCCCAGAGTCATCAAACAGACCTGGACTCTATATTCAGTGTATGTGTTCCTGTTATGTACATTTGTTTTTGTTTACCTCAAGTAAAGTTGATCTGTCAATTATTCATTAATGTGTTAATGAGAAAGCATTTCTTCTCTTGCTTAACTTATTTACTTGATTTATTTCAGTTGCTTGAAAAGAAAATGATGATATTTGTGAAGAACGAGCTGAAGATGTTCAAGAGGATTCTTAGTCCAGAACTCCCAGAAGGCTTTGAGAGTCAGAAGCAGGATGAGGAAGTGGTGGATGCTGAAGATGAGAAGCAGGAGAGCAGTGCCAGAGAGGGGGCTCTGAAGATCACACTGCACATCCTGAGGAAAATGAACCAGAAGGAGCTTGCTGACACACTGGAGAAAAGTAAGATCTGTCTGCCTCATGTTGAATGCTGTTTTATAACATTTAAAAGCTGTGGCTAAAGTACAGCTAAAGTAGCTGTGTAACTCAATGATATTGTAGCAGCCTTAACACAACACCTAGTGACCTCATCAAGTAGCAGCAGGGATGTGTTGTGTTGATTAATTTAGAGAGAGAGAGAGAGACAACATTAATAATACCATCAATAATACCAATAATAATATAATCAGTCACACCAGTCTGGAATGCATTATGAAAACATTTATACAGTCAGTTAAGAGAATAAATGATTATAATTTAAAATGTTATAACAGTCCTACAATACTGTAGACATTAAAACAGATGTAATATTAATATCCTCTGTGTTATTTCTAGATTCAGATGATCCTGCCGTGATTTGCCAACGTGAACTCAAATCTAATCTAAAGAAGAAGTTTCAATGTGTATTTGAGGGGATCGCTAAACAAGGAAACCCAACACTTCTCAATAAGATCTACACAGAGCTCTACATCACAGAGGGAGGAACAGGACAGGTCAATAATGAACATGAGCTGAGACAGATTGAGACAACAACCAGGAAACAAGCAAGACCAGAGACTGCAATCAAATGTAACGACATCTTCAAACCCTTAACTGGACAAGACAAACGTATCAGAACTGTGCTGACAAAGGGAGTCGCTGGCATTGGAAAAACAGTCTCTGTGCAGAAGTTCATTCTGGACTGGGCTGAAGGAAAAGCAAATCAGGATGTCCAATTTGTATTTTCATTCCCTTTTCGGGAGCTGAATTTGATGAAAGGGGACAAAAACACTTTGATTGAACTTCTCAATCACTTCTCAATGGAAACAAAACAATCAAGAATCTCCAACTACGACAAGTACAAAGTTCTGTTCGTCTTTGATGGTCTGGATGAGTGCCGACTGCCCCTAGACTTCCAGAAGAACAAGATCTGTTGTGACGTCACAGAGTCAACCTCAGTGGATGTTCTGCTGACAAATCTCATCAAGGGAAATCTGCTTCCCTCTGCTCTCCTCTGGATAACTACCCGACCTGCAGCAGCCAATAAGATCCCTTCAGGGTGTGTTGACCAGGTGACAGAGGTACGAGGGTTCAATGACCCACAGAAGGAGGAGTACTTCAGGAAGAGATTCAGTGATGAGGACCTGGCCAGCAGAATCATCTCACACATAAAGACATCAAGGAGCCTCCACATCATGTGCCACATTCCAGTCTTCTGTTGGATTTCTGCAACAGTCCTCGAACACATGCTGGAACATAAGAGAGAAGAGATGCCCAAGACTCTGACTGAGATGTACACACACCTTGTGGTGTTTCATACCAAACAGAAGAATGAAAAGTATCTTGGGAAAGAAGAGACAGGTCCACACTGGAATAAAGAGAGCATTCTGTCACTGGGAAAACTGGCTTTTCAACAGCTAGTGAAGGGCAATCTGATTTTCTATGAAAAAGACCTGAAAGAGGCTGGCATTGATGTCAATGAAGCCTCAGTGTACTCAGGATTGTGCACACAGCTCTTTAAAGAGGAATGTGGGCTGTACCAGAACAAGGTGTACTGCTTTGTTCATCTGAGCATTCAGGAGTTTCTGGCTGCTGTATATGTGTTCCTCTCATTCATCAACAACAATGAGAATCTAATGGATGAACCTCAATCAATGTTCAGATACGTTTTCTCGCTGTTCAGAGACAAGCCTGAAGTTACTGAAGTTACTGTCTACAAGAGTGCCCTGGATAAAGCCTTACAAAGTGAGACAGGAAACCTGGACCTGTTCCTCCGCTTCCTTCTGGGCCTCTCACTGGAATCCAATCAGAAGCACTTACGAGGTCTACTGACAAAGACAAGAAGCAGCTCACAGAGCCATGAAGAAACAGTCAAGTACATCAAGAAGAAGATCAGGGAGAATCCTTCTCCAGAGAGGAGCATCAATATGTTCCACTGTCTGAATGAACTGAATGACCATTCTCTAGTGGAGGAGATCCAAAGCTACCTGAGATCAGGAAGTCTCTCAGAACCCAACCTGTCACCTGCACAGTGGTCAGCTCTGGCCTTTGTATTGCTGACTTCAGAAAAGGAGCTGGATGTGTTTGACCTGAAGAAATTCTCCAGATCAGAGGAAACTCTTCTGAGGCTGCTGCCAGTGGTCAAAGCCTCCAGAGCTGCTCTGTGAGTAAATAAAATGACATATAAGAAGTATTCATCAGGAAGAAATATTATGTTTAGAGAAAAATATGTATTATAATATGTATATTGAAAAACATATTGAATAAATGCATTGATGGAAGATGAATCTATGTGTTGTTTGGGAATATGAACCAAATGCATCTACCCTTGTCCTTCTACACTACTGGTGTTAAATTACCAGTGTGTTTGTGAAGTCATGATGATCTCGTTGCAGGCTGTCAGGCTGTGGAGTCACAAAGAAAGGCTGTGCTTCTCTGGTCTCAGCTCTGAAGTCAAACCCCTCACACCTGAGAGAGCTGGACCTGAGTAACAATGACCTGAAGGATTCAGGAGTGAAGCTGCTCTCTGCTGGACTGGAGGATCCACACTGTAAACTGGAGACGCTGAGGTCAGTATTCCTGTAGTTGGTCAACAAGTGATAACTGTTCACCAGATCCACATGTGTTTACCAGGCACACATAGTCCACACCATATGTGTTCTGACAGTGAAGCTTACAGTTTTAAATGTGGTGCTATGATCCAGCATTTTGGATTTGAGATAGAATGTTTCATATTAGGTGACAGTACAGAATGTCACCTTTTATTTTAGGGTATTTTCATACATAGCTGTGTTACTGTTAAGAAAGGAAAGCACTTTATGTATTTAGTTCTCCCATTTGAAAAAGTTGTACATATTCGGACAAATTCACTTATATTGTATTAAAGTTGTCATAAGTTTAGTATTTAGTCCCATGATCCATGCCTGCAGTGATTACATCAATTGTGATTCTACAAACCTGTTGAATGCATTTGCAGTTTGTCTTGGTTGTGTTTTGGATGATGTTTTTCCTAATAGAAACTGAATGGTGAATAATGTCCTGTCATTTTGGAGTCACTTCACTTGTATTGTCAGTAAGAATAGAACATGTTTCTGAACACTTCTACATTCATGTGGATGCTACCATGATTATGAATAATCAGGAATGAATCATTAATGATGATGAATGAGAAATTTACAGAGGCACAAAGATCAGACCCCCTCTGTTATTGGTGTTATTCTGTATACTTCTGGCCCTTCTTTGGACACTGTGTTAACTAACCTCTAGACGAGCTTCAATGCCATACAGCTCTCCTTCCGTGGCCTCCAACTGCTCTTAAATACAAGTAAAACTAAATGCATGCTCTTCAACTGATCGCTGCCTGCACCTGCCTGCCTGTTCAGCATCACTACTCTGGACGGTTCTGACTTAGAATATGTGGACAACTACAAATACCTAGGTGTCTGGTTAGACTTTAAACTCTCCTTCCAGACTTATATTAAACATCTCCAATCCAAAATTAAATCTAGAATTGGCTTCCTATTTCGCAACATAGCATCCTTCACTCATGCTGCAAACATACCCTTATAAAACTGACCATCCTACCGATCCTCGACTTCGGCGATGTCATTTACAAAATAGCCTCCAATACCCTACTCAATAAATTAGATGCAGTCTATCACAGTGCCATCCGTTTTGTCTCAATCAGAAAGATTTGTCATGACGTTGGCCTCTTTGGGTACAGGAAGGACAGTTGACCCCCTCCCCTTTGTATCATCCCCCAACCTACCTTCCCAACCACCCAGGCCCTGTGTGAAAGGGTTGTAAAAACTCTAAGAGGAGTCTCTGGCCACATGGCCCATAGAGAGACACAGGAAATTCTTCCAACTCACAGAATTGGGGAGCCAAGCGACATTTGTGTTCTGGAGAAGGTATGGAAGATTGGTGAAGAATCCAGCTACGAACTGGTCCGCTTGGTACAATTTTGTGATACTCAGAAGAGACAATATAGCCATATTACCATAAAACTGTTTATATAATAGCCTCAGCTTAAGACTTGCATCATAATGGTTGTATAAAATGTATTAATAAGGATAAAGCTATTTGTAATACATTGAGATGCTATGTACTGATGTTAATGTGATAGAATTGGATTTCTGTACCAAGCTTCACTCAGCCATCGGCACGCCCCCCAAGGGACACAGACAGGACCAGGCGTCATTTCACAAGCCTGTTCAAGGGTCACTATAAAACCCACCCTGATTTACATTTCTTCAGACCAGGCCTCCACTCCATGGCCAATAGGTTTTACCATCCAATTCCTTTACTGAAAGTGAACCATACCATGTGGTTAACTTTTAGACTATTGATACCGACAGAATAAGAACAAGTCTTTGATATTAATTATTAGTCTGCAGCTAAGTAAATTATATCATCGAACGCGAAGACCAACGAAACATCCATTCTATAACAACATTAATGAATGTCGCTTTGAAAGATCCATTCTAACCGAGAGAGAGAGAGAGACAAAACTCTCCACAGAACGACGCTCCAACAAGGATCCCGACGACGACACATGAGCGTTAATATATATTGATTGCAATTGTTCCCGAATGAGCGAGCCTTCAATTGTCAATTGTTAATATTAATGAACTCTGTGTACATTCTCAGCTGACCGTTTATGACCCATTGTCTAACAGACCAGCCATGCCTGTTAGCCATTAGGGCACATTACTATACCAATCCTTTGTGACGATAATTACTGTTTGTATGTTTTCTGTTAACCTGTTAGGGCTAGGGGGCAGTATTGACACGGCTGGATAAAAAAACATACCCGATTTAATCTGGTTACCACTCCTACCCAGTAACTAGAATATGCATATACTTATTACATATGGATAGAAAACACCCTACATTTTCTAAAACTGTTTGAATGGTGTCTGTGAGTATAACAGAACTAATTTGGCAGGCAAAACCCTGAGACATTTTCTGACAGGAAGTGGATACCTGATGTGTTGTATTACCTTTAAACCTATCCCATTGAAAAACACAGGGGCTGAGGAATATTTTGGCACTTCCTATTGCTTCCACTAGATGTCACCAGCCTTTACAAAGTGTTTTGAGTCTTCTGGAGGGAGATCTGACCGAACAAGAGCCATGGAACGATGATGGCCCATTAGACACCTGGCGCGCGAGTTCATGTTGGGTACCCTCGTTCCAATACGTTATAAAAGAGTATGCATTCGTCCACCCTGAATATTATTCATGTTCTGGTTAAAAAAGGCCCTAATGATTTATGCTATACAACGTTTGACATGTTTGAACGAACGTAAATATATTTTTTCCCCTCGTTCATGACGAGAAGTCCGGCTGGCTTAGATCATGTGCTAACAAGACGGAGATTTTTGGACATAAATGATTAGCTTTTTTGAACAAAACTACATTCGTTATGGACCTGTGATACCTGGAAGTGACATCTGATGAAGAGAATCAAAGGTAATGGATTATTTACATAGTATTTTCGATTTTAGATCTCCCCAACATGACGTCTAGTCTGTATCGCAACGCGTATTTTTCTGGGCGCAGTGCTCAGATTATTGCAAAGTGTGATTTCCCAGTAAGGTTATTTTTAAATCTGGCAAGTTGATTGCGTTCAAGAGATGTAAATCTATAATTCTTTAAATGACAATATAATATTTTACCAATGTTTTCTAATTTTAATTATTTAATTTGTGACGCTGACTTGACTGCCGGTTATTGGAGGGAAACGATTTCCTCAACATCAATGCCATAGTAAAACGTTGTATTTGGATATAAATATGAACTTGATAGAACTAAAAATGCATGCATTGTCTAACATAATGTCCTAGGAGTGTCATCTGATGGAGATTGTAAAAGGTTAGTGCATCATTTTAGCTGGTTTTATGGTTTTGGTGACCCTGTCTTTGAATTGACAAAACATTACACACAACTCTTGTAAATGTACTGTCCTAACATACTCTAAATTTATGCTTTCGCCGTAAAACCTTTTTGAAATCGTAAAACGTGGTTAGATTAAGGAGATGTTTATCTTTCAAAGGGTGTAAAATAGTTGTATGTTTGAAAAATTTGAATTTTGACATTTATTTGGATTCAAATTTGCCGCTCTTGAAATGCACCTGCTGTTGATGGAGTGCACCACGGGTGGCACGCTAGCGTCCCACCTAGCCCATAGAGGTTAATTACTTAGTGTAGTAAATAAATGATTTTAAGACAATTGATGTATGGATGATTTTAGTAAAGACTGGGTTCGTGCAGATACAACAATTTACGATGTTTGGAATGAGACTGGACTCGAGGTAAAATACACCATTTAAACCAGAAGATAATCGGCCTATACTATAATAGAATATAATATTATAGTAGAGGAAAGTTATATTAGGACAATTATAGCTTTGTAATCTGAATATTCTCCTTGGTGCCTCGATCTCCGAGTTAATTACAATTAAACGATTAATCAGTTTAATCGTGTGATAATAATTACAGGGAGTTAATTGATAAACATGTCTTCAGTTTAACCTCTATGGGCTAGGTGGGACGCTAGCGTGCCACCCGTGGTGCACTCCATCAACAGCAGGTGCATTTCAAGAGCGGCAAATTTGAATCCAAATAAATGTCAAAATTCAAATTTTTCAAACATACAACTATTTTACACCCTTTGAAAGATAAACATCTCCTTAATCTAATCACGTTTTACGATTTCAAAAAGGTTTTACAGCGAAAGCATAAATTTAGAGTATGTTAGGACAGTACATTTACAAGAGTTGTGTGTAATGTTTTGTCAAGTCAAAGACAGGGTCACCAAAACCATAAAACCAGCTAAAATGATGCACTAACCTTTTACAATCTCCATCAGATGACACTCCTAGGACATTATGTTAGACAATGCATGCATTTTTAGTTCTATCAAGTTCATATTTATATCCAAAAACAGCGTTTTACTATGGCATTGATGTTGAGGAAATCGTTTCCCTCCAATAACCGGCAGTCAAGTCAGCGTCACAAATTAAATAATTAAAATTAGAAAACATTGGTAAAATATTATATTGTCATTTAAAGAATTATAGATTTACATCTCTTGAACGCAATCAACTTGCCAGATTTAAAAATAACCTTACTGGGAAATCACACTTTGCAATAATCTGAGCACTGCGCCCAGAAAAATACGCGTTGCGATACAGACTAGACGTCATGTTGGGGAGATCTAAAATCGAAAATACTATGTAAATAATCCATTACCTTTGATTCTCTTCATCAGATGTCACTTCCAGGTATCACAGGTCCATAACGAATGTAGTTTTGTTCAAAAAAGCTCATCATTTATGTCCAAAAATCTCCGTCTTGTTAGCACATGATCTAAGCCAGCCGGACTTCTCGTCATGAACGAGGGGAAAAAATATATTTACGTTCGTTCAAACATGTCAAACGTTGTATAGCATAAATCATTAGGGCCTTTTTTAACCAGAACATGAATAATATTCAAGGTGGACGAATGCATACTCTTTTATAACGTATTGGAACGAGGGTACCCAACATGAACTCGCGCGCCAGGTGTCTAATGGGACATCATCGTTCCATGGCTCTTGTTCGGTCAGATCTCCCTCCAGAAGACTCAAAACACTTTGTAAAGGCTGGTGACATCTAGTGGAAGCAATAGGAAGTGCCAAAATATTCCTCAGCCCCTGTGTTTTTCAATGGGATAGGTTTAAAGGTAATACAACACATCAGGTATCCACTTCCTGTCAGAAAATGTCTCAGGGTTTTGCCTGCCAAATGAGTTCTGTTATACTCACAGACACCATTCAAACAGTTTTAGAAACTTTAGAGTGTTTTCTATCCATATATAATAAGTATATGCATATTCTAGTTACTGGGTAGGATTAGTAACCAGATTAAATCGGGTAAAAAAAAATTATCCAGACGTGCAAATGCTGCCCCCTAGCCCTAACAGGTTAATGGTACCCCAATGACACGACAGATTTCTGGCTCCCAGGTGTCTTTTATACAGGTAACGAGCTGAGATTAGGAGCACACTCTTAAAGGGAGTGCTCCTAACCGCAACTTAAAAAAAGACACCTGTCCACAGAAGCAATCAATCAATCAGATTCCAAACTCTCCACCATGGCCAAGACCAAAGAGCTCTCCAAGGATGTCAGGGACAAGGTTGTAGACCTACAAGGCTTGAATGGGCTACACGACCATCGCCAAGCAGCTTGGTGAGAAGGTGACAACATTTGGTGCGATTATTCGCAAATGGAAGAAACACAAAAGAACTTTCAATATCCCTCGGCCTGGGGCTCCATGCAAGATCTCACCTCGTGGAGTTGCAATGATCATGAGAACGGTGAGGAATCAGCCCAGAACTCCACGGGAGGATCTTGTCAATGATCTTAAGGCAGCTGGGACCACAGTCACCAAGAAAACAATTGGTAACACACTACGCCGTGAAGGACGGAAATCCTGCAGCGCCCGCAAGGTCCCCCTGCTCAAGAAAGCACATATACATGCCCGTCTGAAGTTTGCCAATGAACATCTGAATGATTCAGAGGACAACTGGTGAAAATGTTGTGGTCAGATGAGACCAAAATGGAGCTCTTTGACATCAACTCAACTCGCAGTGTTTGGAGGAGGAGGATTGCTGCCTATGACCCCAAGAACACCATCTCCACCATCAAACATGGAGGTGGAAACATTATGCTTTGGGGGTGTTTTTCTGCTAAGGGGACAGGACAACTTCACTGCATCAAAGGGACAATAGACGGGGCCATGTAACGTCAAATCTTGGGTGAGAACCTCCTTCCCTCAGCCAGGGCATTGAAAATGGGTTGTGGATGGGTATTCCAGCATGACAATGACCCAAAACACACGGCCAAGGCAACAAAGGAGTGGCTCAAGAAGAAGCACATTAAGGTCCTGGAGTGGCCTAGCCAGTCTCCAGACCTTAATCCCATAGAAAATCTGTGGAGGGAGCTGAAGGTTCGAGTTGCCAAACGTCAGCCTCGAAACCTTAATGACTTGGAGAAGATCTGCAAAGAGGAGTGGGACAAAATCCCTCCCGAGATGTGTGCAAACCTGGTGGCCAACTACAAGAAAGGGTTTTGCCACCAAGTACTAAGTCATGTTTTGCAGAGGGGTCAAATACTCATTTCCCTCATTAAAATGCAAATAATTGTATAACATTTTTGACATGCGTTTTTCTTGATTTTTTTGCTGTTATTCTGTCTCTCACTGTTCAAATAAACCTACCATTAAAATTATAGACTGATCATTTCTTTGTCAGTGGGCAAACGTACAAAATCAGCAGGGGATCAAATACTTTTTTCCCCCACTGTACTACCCACCACTGCGACCTGTACGCTCTCGTTGTCTGGCCCTCACTTCATACTCGTCGCTAAACCCACTGGCTCCAGGTCATCTACAAGACCCTGCTAGGTAAAGTCCCCCCTTATCTCCACTCACTGGTCACCATAGCAGCACCCACCTGTAGCACGCGCTCCAGCAGGTATATCTCTCTGGTCACCCCCAAAGCCAATTCCTCCTTCGGCCACCTCTTCTTCCAGTTCTCTGCTGCCAATGACTGGAACGAACTACAAAAATCTCTAAAACTCAAAACACTTATCTCCCTCACTAGCTTTAAGCACCAGCTGCCAGAGCAGCTCACAGATTACTGCACCTGTACATAGCCCATCTATAATTTAGCCCAACTACTTCTTCCCCTACTGTATTTATTTATTTAGCTCCTTTGCACCCAATTATTTCTACTTTGCACTTTCTTCCACTGCATATCTACCATTCCAGTGTTTTACTTGCTATATTGTATTTACTTTGCCACCATGGCCTTTTTTTGCCTTTACCTCCCTTATTTCACTTCATTTGCTCACATTGTATATAGACTTATTTTCTACTGTATTATTGACTGTATGTTTGTGTAATACTCTTGTTTGAACCAAGTATTGAGTTTATTTGTTATAATTAATTGGTTTTATATTTAAAAGATGATTGAATTGCTCCTAAACTGTAATGTTGTTAATGCATTATGCTTTTTGAAGAAATATTTATTTAATGTATAAGTGAATAGTTTGTTTTACTTTGAAGTTTAAGTTTTGAGCAATAAGGTCGCTTGTTAAGTTGTGGCCAATGGGAGTTGACCTGGTTAACGGGAGGGAAAAAGACGTTGATGAAAGGATGGACGTTTTACCTCAGGACGGTTGGTGAAGAAAAATTATAAAAGAAGACGACAGAACTACAACAAAACCCATAGCTACTAAGACATGAAGGGAAATACATGTTTTATTTAATAAAAGAGTTGTTATAATTTAGCTAAAACTTAGTAAAGACTGAAGCTACCGTCTCGTCGTGGAGGTATTAGCCAGCCTAGAGGTTAGCCTAGCATCGTGTGACACCGGGAGATAATTGCTTGGGAAGCTTAACGACTTCGTGTTGCCATGGGGATATCGGTTACGGCTAAGGAGTACTGTCTGCATGTGTAGCTGTGCTTGCCTTGGAGTTTGTGAGGAAACCTGCATGGAACTGCCATACTTCGCTGAGGGAATATCTACCAAGTCGTGAGTAACCACAATGTGAGGTGCTTAATTTGGACACTGGTTGTGCACGACTCATTGGGGTTTATTATTTTTTATTTCTTTTGATGTTGTGTCTGAACATGTATTTGTGTTTGAAAATGTTTTAATACACATATGGAACGTTATGTATGTTGCCTTGGTGGAGTCATTAATTGTTTCAATTTAATGCATGGGATGGTTTATCCTGATTCAATAACAGAAACCTAGAATCATTTCATCTGAAGTTAATACCCTATTGTCATAACCCTAGATAGTTTACAATAGGAATTCTTATTGGAGATGTCCTTCTCACCTAACATCCCATGCTGCTGAGATACTCTACATATGTTAATATTGTGAGAGTCATATTCAAGCCTGGTGAGAGGGTTACATTTGTTTTACTCCATGTGTAACTCTGTGTTGTTATGTGTCGAACTGCTTTGCTTTATCTTGTCCAGGTCGCAATTGTAAATGAGAACTTGTTCTCAACTTGCCTACCTGGTTAAATAAAGGTGAAATAAATAAATAAATTGGTAATGGTGAGAGGTTAGCATGTTTTGTTGCAGCCTCTGTTATTGGTAATGGTGAGAGGTTAGCATGTTTTGTTGTAGCCTCTGTTATTGGTAATGGTGAGAGGTTAGCATGTTTTGTTGTAGCCTCTGTTATTGGTAATGGTGAGAGGTTAGCATGTTTTGTTGTATCCTCTGTTATTGGTAATGGTGAGAGGTTAGCATGTTTTTTTGTAGCCTCTGATATTGGTAATGGTGAGAGGTTAGCATGTTTTGTTTTATCCCCTGTTATTGGTAATGGTGAGAGGTTAAGCATGTTTTGTTGTAGCCTCTGTTATTGGTAATGGTGAGAGGTTAGCATGTTTTGTTGTAGCCTCTGTTATTGGTAATGGTGAGAGGTTAGCATGTTTTGTTGTAGCTTCTGTAACTTTCTCACTCATTATTATTATTCATGATTCATTCATGATTTTTCTTAATCATGGCATCATCAGGATGCTTTTAGTAGTGTTTAGAAACATGTTATCTACTCACTTGTAAATAAAATGACTCCAGTCACCATCTGTAATGAACACGATGGGAGACAGAGAGCTGGTTTCAAGCGCAGGGCTCAGCAGGTGTTTATTGTAAAGGACCACAGGAGGAGGCAGGTAGCTGGGTCCAGGGGCAGGCAGAAGGTCATACACAGGGGGTCCAAAAAGGCAACAGTACAGGCAGGGAAACGGCAAAAGGCATCATTAGTGAGGCAGGCAAAAACTATCATTCACGGGAGGAGTAAATTACGGGAAATGCAGCACTCCGAACAGCCTTGTGTCACAAAACAAACAACACTTCACAATGATGGGGGTGCAAAGAACTGAACTAAATAGAGTTTGATAATGACATACAGGTGTGTGAACAGGTGATCAGAATTCAGGTGACTGGGATCTGGAGAGTGAGCTGCGTTCAGGGGGATCTACGTGTTTGAGAGTGTGAGCTGGAAGCAGACGTTACACCATCCACCATTTTAATATTGGGCAAAACACAACCCAAAACACAACCAAAACAAACTGCAAAATCAATCAACGAGTTTGAGTCACAAGCTTGATGTAGTCGCTGCGTTCAAGGAATATCGGATCAAATACGCAACTTGTGACTACTTTAAGCCACTATGAGTGAATTGGTCAGAAAGCATATGACTTCTTTAAATAGGGGGACTAGATACATGAAGTGCTTTCATTTTTCTAAACGGTGAAACAGATATGTATGAAAATATCCTCAAATGAAAGGTGACATTATATACTGTCACCTCATATGAAACATTTGATCTGAAATCCAAAATGTTGGAGTTTAGAGCCACATTTAACCTGTTATGGCTAGGGGGCAGTATTTTCACGGCTGGATAAAAAAACGTACCCGATTTAATCTGGTTACTACTCCTGCCCAGTAACTAGAATATGCATATAATTATTGGCTTTGGATAGAAAACACTACAAAGTTTCTAAAACTGTTTGAATGGTGTCTGTGAGTATAACAGAACTCAAATGGCAGGTCAAAACCTGAGAGATTCCTTTACAGGAAGTGGCCTGTCTGACCATTTCATGAACTTCTTTGCCATCTCTATCTTTTACAAAGGATCTCTGCTCTAACGTGACACTTCCTACGTCTTCCATAGGCTCTCAGAGCCCGGGAAAAAACAGAATGTCGTCATCCCAGCCCCAGGCTGAAACACATTATCGCCTTTCTCAAGTGGCCGATCAAGGGACTGTGGGCTTAGGCGCGTGCCCTGGCCGCCCCCGTCTTTGTGAATTTTCCTCTGTTTGCCGAAAAGGAGATTCCCGGTCGGAATATTATCGCTTTTTTACGAGATAAATTGCATAAAAATTGATTTAAAACAGCGGTTGACATGCTTCGAAGTACGGTAATGGAATATTTAGAATTTATTTGTCACGAATTGCGCCATGCGCGCGACCCTGATTTACCATTTCGGATAGTTTCTGGAATGCACGAACAAAACGCCGCTATTCGGATATAACGATGGATTATTTGGGACCAAACCAACATTTGTTATTGAAGTAGCAGTCCTGGGAGTGCATTCTGACGAAGACAACAAAAGGTAATCAAACTTTTATAATAGTAAATCTGATTTTGGTGAAGGCTAAACTTGCCGGGTGTCTAAATAGCTAGCCCGTGATGGCTGGGCTATGTACTTAGAATATTGCAAAATGTGCTTTCACCAAAAAGCTATTTTAAAATCGGACATATCGAGTACATAGAGGAGTTCTGTATCTATAATTCTTAAAATAATTGTTATGCTTTTTGTGAACATTTATCGTGAGTAATTTAGTAAATTGTTAGTACATTTCCCGGAAGTTTGCGGGGGGTATGCTAGTTCTGAACGTCACATGCTAATGTAAAAAGCTGTTTTTTGATATAAATATGAACTTGATTGAACAAAACATGCATGTATTGTATAACATAATGTCCTAGGTATGTCATCTGATGAAGATCATCAAAGGTTAGTGCTGCATTTAGCTGTCTTCTGGGTTTTTGTGACATTATATGCTAGCTTGAAAAATGGGTGTCTGATTATTTCTGGCTGGGTAGTCTGCTGACATAATCTAATGTTTTGCTTTCGCTGTAAAGCCTTTTTGAAATCGGACAGTGTCGTTAGATAAAGGAGAGTCTTGTCTTTAAAATGCTGTGAAATAGTCATATGTTTGAAAAATTGAAGTTTTTGTATTTTTGAGGAATTTGTAATTCGCGCCACGCCTATCATTGGATATTGGAGCAGGTGTTCCGCTAGCGGAACGTCTAGATGTAAGAGGTTAAAATGTTATCTTCACTGTCAAAATAGATATGGTGTGGACTGTATACTCAATACAATCTAAATCTGATACCTCACTGTCTGTCTTTTGACTGATACTGCTTTTAAACTGGTCTGGTCAGTCTACTCAAATATTTGTATTTTACATGTTTCTATCTGCAGGCAAAACTTTGACAATCTGTAATTTATATTAACGTACGTTAATGTATGTATAGATGTGGAAGTTTTCAGGACACTGATGTATCTGAATATGTTGAAGAAATATACTGCCACTATTTTCACCACCAAAGAATAGCAGTGTGATTTTAATATGATTTGACTCTTTGCAGGCTGTCAGGCTGTCTAGTCACAGAGGAAGGCTGTGCTTCTCTGGTCTCAGCTCTGAGGTCAAACCCCTCACACCTGAGAGAGCTGGACCTGAGCTACAATCACCCAGGAGACTCAGGAGTCAGACTGCTCTCTGCTGGACTGGAGGATCCACACTGCAGACTGGAGAAACTCAAGTATGTAGAGGGTTTATGTCAATGTTCATATCAGACATGTTTGACTTCTCAGACTAGTTAAGACAAACATTCTGACCACCACTTGGACAAAGTTATATGCTGACTGTGTGTGTGTGTGTGTGTGTGTGTGTGTGTGTGTGTGTGTGTGTGTGTGTGTGTGTGTGTGTGTGTGTGAGTTCAGGTGTATCCCTCAATGACTGTCTGTTTTTCTGCTTACCGCTACAGTGTGGAACATGGTGGAGAGAACAGAATGAAACCTGGGATTAGAAAATGTAAGTTGACTGCTGTGAAGAATATGACTAAGAATAAGTCTTAATTCAAGTTAAGTCAAAGACCATCATCATTACTGACTTGGTCATATTAAATATCATCTGTAGTTCTACAGAAGCAGAAATCAGGGACACCAACGTTTACAAAGACTTGATATGACAGTGTGTGTGTGTGTAATTATTGTGAATAAGTGTGTATTATATTACCATACAGTATAACATATGATCATTCAACAAGTCTCAAGTTACCTTAACTTCTCCTTTTGATACCTAGAAACATCTACATTAAATGAATTAGTGAAAAGTGAGTTAACATTCTAATGTGAATGATGATGATTTCTAATATTGTGTCTGGTTTCATCCATCAGATGTCTGTGATCTCACACTGGACCTAAACACAGTAAACAGACGCCTCTCTCTGTCTGAGGAGAACAGAAAGGTGACATGTAGGACAGAGAAGCAGCCGTATCCTGATCACCCAGAGAGATTTGAGGACTGTGAACAGGTGCTGTGTAGAGAGGGTCTGACTGGGCGCTGTTACTGGGAGGTAGAGTGGAGTGGGGGGGCTGTTATAGGAGTGACATATAAAGGAATCAGCAGGAGAGGAAGGGTTAATGACTGTTGGCTTGGACACAATGACAAGTCCTGGTGTCTGTTCTGCTCTGACAACAGATACAGAGCCTGGCACAATAATAATCCCACTACCATAGATGTCCCCTCCTCCAGCTCCCACAGAGTAGGAGTGTATCTGGACTGGTC
This sequence comes from Salmo salar, assembly GCF_965601325.2. Classification (NCBI taxonomy): domain Eukaryota; kingdom Metazoa; phylum Chordata; class Actinopteri; order Salmoniformes; family Salmonidae; genus Salmo; species Salmo salar. The sequence continues at coordinate 307,440 of NW_027675329.1, read as the reverse complement.
AGCCGGCACTTTGTCCTTCTATAGAGCCTCCTCTGACACACTGACCCACCTGATCACATTCACCTCCACATTCACTGAGCCCCTCTATCCAGGATTTAGGGTTGATTATGTTGGCTCTTCAGTGTCCCTGAAATAATAACTGGACACATACACACACACACACACACACACACACACACACACACACACACACACACACACACACACACACACACACACACACACACACTGGACGCACACACACACACACACACTGGACACAAACTGGACACACATGTACACACACACTTACACACACACTTACAAACACACTGGACACACACACACTGGAAACAAAATGGACATGGACACACACACACTGGACACACACACACTGGACACACACTAGACACACTAGACTCACACACACACATACTGGATACACACACACACACACACTGGACACACAAACACACTGGACACACACACTCAACACACACACACACACTGAACACAGACACTGGACACACACACACACACGCTGAACTCATGCTGAACAAACACACACTCTGGACATACACACACTGGACACACACACACACACTGGAACACACACACACTGGACACAGACACACACACTAGGCACACACACACACGCTGGCCACCCACTCAAACTGGACAAACACACTGGACACACACATGCTTGACACACACTCACACATGCTTGACACACACACACACGCTTGACACACACACGCTTGACACACACACGCTTGACACACACACTGGATACACACACACACACACACACAAACACACACACTGGATACACACACACACTGGATACACACACACACACTGGATACACACACACACACACACACACACACACTGGATACACACACACACTGGATACACACACACTGGATACACACACACACACACACACACACACACACTGGATACACACACACACTCTGGACACACACATACAAACACACACACTGGACACACACAATGGACAAACACACACTGGACACTCACACGTGACAGGCTTGTAATATTTTCTGATCTTTTACCACTTTGCATTTATTATGATATATTTTACTGTTTGTGTTTGTACCACAGGAGGTTGGTGGGACCTTATTTAGGGAGGACAGGCTTGTAATGGCTGGAGTGGAATAAGTGGAATGGTATCAAACACATGGTTTCCATGTGTTCCATTTCATTCACTCTGTTCCAGACATTATTATGAGCCGTCCTCCCCTCAGCAGCCTCCTCTGGTATGTACTGTCCTGTATGTGAGAGAGCTCCAACAAGGAATTACAATGTATGTATTACTTTTAATACCTGCAAATGGCAAATAAACTACTGGAACTCCTTATGAATGTCTGCAGCCGACAAGAGGTGAAAATATTACCGGAATATTCTGCAAAATGTTGATGAAGACGTCACTCAATCCACCCAAAACAACATGCAGTCTTTCCACAAGACTCCCATGAAGTTATAGTGTGACGTTATGAGTCGACGTTAAAGTAACATTCTCACAACATACTGCACTTGTTTTATCCTGTTTTAGATGTATCCTCTGTTTAAACATTTAAACTCTTACAATAACACTGTTAAAATACCAATGTGATCATTTCTTGTCTTTTATGTTGGAAAAACTAATTGTACAATTATGTGGACATACGCTCCATAGTTGTACAAGTATATATGGATATATTGTACTTTTCATAATAAAACATACTTGAAACAAGAAAAAGCATGTTAATTGTGAAAACAATTTAGTTATTGATTTTACATTGCTTCTCCCAGTCTCATGTTGACGTTTGTCATGAATCTTGACCTGGAGGCAGAACTGTGAGATTTCCTCTAGATATGTCAGCTGCAAAGTCAGAATTGGCTGTGGAAAATGTTGTTTTAAGGTCTTAATTTAAGGGAAGGATTAGCAGTGTGGTTAGGGTTGAGGTTAGGATTAAAATCGGATTGTATTACTTTGTGCCTGTGTCAGCTAGGGAATACTTTGCTGAACTGCCTCCAGGGCAAGATTCATGAAAATAAATGCCAACCTGCCTCCAGGGCAAGATTCATGACAATAAATGGCAACCTACCTCCAGGGCAAGTCTTCCCTGTGGCTCAGTTGGTAGAGCATGGTGTGTGCAACGCCAGAGGTGGGGGCCAGTACAAAAAAAAAAAAAATGTATGAAATGTATGCATTCACTACTGTAAGTTGCTCTGGATAAGAGTGTCTGCTATATGACTAAAATGTAAATGTAAAATGTAATTCATGACAATAAATGCCAACCTGCCTCCCAGTCGTCCCCTCCCTATCTTTACAAGGCTGCAGAACCTGCAAGCTAGTGATGTGGGGGTTCTCTCAAAACCCTCAGTCCCCAGGTGGGTAGATGGCAGGTTGAATAAAGAGAAGCTAGTGATGTGGGGGTTCTCTCATAACCCTCAGTCCCCAGGTGGGTAGATGGCAGGTTGAATAAAGAGAAGCTAGTGATGTGGGGGTTCTCTCATAACCCTCAGTCCCCAGGTGGGTAGATGGCAGGTTGAATAAAGAGAAGCTAGTGATGTGGGGGTTCTCTCATAACCCTCAGTCCCCAGGTGGGTAGATGGCAGGTTGAATAAAGAGAAAACAATAGGCTACATAAAACAATCCATAAATGTATAATTATTATGTAATTTACACAAAACATTAAGGACACCTTTCTTTCCATGACAAACTGACCAGGCGTAACTCAATATTAGGAAGGTATCCTTAATATTTTGTCCACTCAGTGGCTCTGACCCTTTACGTAACTGTCAATCCTCTTTTCCAGGAAACCTTCTTTAAATTTCCCCAAATGCTTCCACACTGATGCTCTCTCACAGCTGCTCCAGGGCCTCTTGGGTTGAGGAGTCATTCTCTTCTAACCTGATCACAGCTGCTCCAGGGCCTCTTGGGTTGAGGAGTCATTCTCTTCTAACCTGATCACAGCTGCTCCAGGGCCTCCTGGGTTGAGGAGTCATTCTCTTCTAACCTGATCACAGCTGCTCCAGGGCCTCTTGGGTTGAGGAGTCATTCTCTTCTAACCTGATCACAGCTGCTCCAGGGCCTCTTGGGTTGAGGAGTCATTCTCTTCTAACCTGATCACTGCTGCTCCAGGACCTCTTGGGTTGAGGAGTCATTCTCTTCTAACCTGATCACAGCTGCTCCAGGGCCTCTTGGGTTGAGGAGTCATTCTCTTCTAACCAGATCACAGCTGCTCCAGGGCCTCTTGGGTTGAGGAGTCATTCTCTTCTAATCTGATCACAGCTGCTCCAGGGCCTCTTGGGTTGAGGAGTCATTCTCTTCTAACCTGATCACAGCTGCTCCAGGGCCTCTTGGGTTGAGGAGTCATTCTCTTCTAACCTGATCACAAACAAAGACAAGATTCAAACAAATAAACATGATGTTCCAACATAATGGGGGGGGGGGGGACTTCCTCCATGTCAGGTAAGCAGCCTCCAAGTCTACCCTCACCAACTTACCAGACTGAGTGAGTTCTGAACATCCCTCTCTGTCCTCAGATGCTGCGTCCAAGTCTTCTTGGGTCTTTCTGGTGTCTCTGTCTTGACTCTTTAGTGAGTTTTTTCAGTTCTTTCCCAGGCTGCCTGAAAAACACAAAAAGGTGGCACATACATAAGAGTTATAAACTATAAAAATAAAGAGAATCCCACACTTCATATATAAACTCCCAGTAATTTATTGGGTATTTACCAACGTTTCAGCATCACTGTGCCTTCTTCAGGGTGATGTCATCAATACTTGAACCAGGTTATGTAGACAAACAGTGCAATTAGTGCAACCAATGATAATAGAGAGGGGTGTGTCATAATGATTAAGTTAATTACAATGAATTAATGAAACTTAAAAAAAACAATAGTTTATGGCATATTAAATATTAAAAAATAGTAGGGTATATTATATACTGCTCAAAAAAATAAAGGGAACACTTAAACAACACATCCTAGATCTTAATGAAAGAAATAATCTTATGAAATACTTTTTTCTTTACATAGTTGAATGTGCTGACAACAAAATCACACAAAAATAATCAATGGAAATCCAATGTATCAACCCATGGAGGTCTGGATTTGGAGTCACACTCAAAATTAAAGTGGAAAACCACACTACAGGCTGATCCAACTTTGATGTAATGTCCTTAACCTGTTGGGTCTAGGGGGCAGCATTTGCACGTCTGGATAAAAAAAATGTACCCGATTTAATCTGGTTACTAATCCTACCCAGTAACTAGAATATGCATATACTTATTATATATGGATAGAAAACACTCTAAAGTTTCCAAAACTGTTTGAATGGTGTCTGTGAGTATAACAGAACTCATTTGGCAGGCAAAACCCTGAGACATTTTCTGACAGGAAGTGGATACCTGATGTGTTGTATTGACTTTAAACCTATCCCATTGAAAAACACAGGGGTTTAGGAATATTTTGGCACTTCCTATTGCTTCCACTAGATGTCACCAGCCTTTACAAAGTGTTTTGAGTCTTCTGGAGGGAGATCTGACCGAACAAGAGCCATGGAACGGTGATGTCCCATTAGACACCTGGCGCGCTACTTCATGTTGGGTACCCTCGTTCCAATACGTTATAAAAGGCTATGCATTCGTCCACCTTGAATATTATTCATGTTCTGGTTAAAAAAGGCCCTAATGATTTATGCTATACAACGTTTGACATGTTTGAACGAACGGAAATATATTTTTTCCCCTCGTTCATGACGAGAAGTCCGGCTGGCTTACATCATGTGCTAACGAGACGGAGATTTTTGGACATAAATGATGAGCTTTTTTGAACAAAACTACATTCGTTATGGACCTGTGATACCTGGAAGTGACATCTGATGAAGAGAATCAAAGGTAATGGATTATTTACATAGTATTTTCGATTTTAGATCTCCCCAACATGACGTCTAGTCTGTATTGCAACGCGTATTTTTCTGGGCACAGTGCTCAGATTATTGCAAAGTGTGATTTCCCAGTAAGGTTATTTTTAAATCTGGCAAGTTGATTGCGTTCAAAAGATGTAAATCTATAATTCTTTAAATGACAATATAATATTTTACCAATGTTTTCTAATTTTAATTATTTAATTTGTGACGCTGACTTGACTGCCGGTTATTGGAGGGAAACGATTTCCTCAACATCAATGCCATAGTAAAACGCTGTTTTTGTATATAAATATGAACTTGATAGAACTAAAAATGCATGCATTGTCTAACATAATGTCCTAGGAGTGTCATCTGATGGAGATTGTAAAAGGTTAGTGTATCATTTTAGCTGGTTTTATGGTTTTGGTGACCCTGTCTTTGACTTGACAAAACATTACACACAACTCTTGTAAATGTACTGTCCTAACATACTCTAAATTTATGCTTTCGCCGTAAAACCTTTTTGAAATCGTAAAACGTGGTTAGATTAAGGAGATGTTTATCTTTCAAATGGTGTAACATAGTTGTATTTTTGAAAAATTTGAATTTTGACATTTATTTGGATTCAAATTTGCCGCTCTTGAAATGCACCTGCTGTTGATGGAGTGCACCACAGGTGGCACGCTAGCGTCCCACCTAGCCCCAAGAGGTTAAAACAAGTCAAAATGAGGCTCAGTAGTGTGTGTGGCCTCCACGTGCCTGTATGACCTCCCTACAACGCCTGGGCATGCTCCTGATGAGGTGGCGGATGGTCTCCTGAGGGATCTCCTCCCAGACCTGGACTAAAGCATCCGCCAACTCCTGGACAGTCTGTGGTGCAACGTGGCGTTGGTGGATGGAGCGAGACATGACGTCCCAGATGTGCTCAATTGGATTCAGGTCTGGGGAACGGGCGGGCCAGTCCATAGCATCAATGCCTTCCTCTTGCAGGAACTGCTGACACACTCCAGCCACATGAGGTCTAGCATTGTCTTGCATTAGGAGGAACCCAGGGCCAACCGCACCAGCATATGGTCTCACAAGGGGTCTGAGGATCTCATCCCGGTACCTAATGGCAGTCAGGCTACCTCTGGCGAGCACATGGAGGGCTGTGCGGCCCCCCAAAGAAATGCCACCCCACACCATGACTGACCCACCGCCAAACCGGTCATGCTGGAGGATGTTGCAGGCAGCAGAACGTTCTTCACGGCGTCTCCAGACTCTGTCACGTCTGTCACGTGCTCAGTGTGAACCTGCTTTCATCTGTGAAGAGCACAGGGCGCCAGTGGCGAATTTGCCAATCTTGGGGTTCTCTGGCAAATGCCAAACGTCCTGCATGGTGTTGGGCTGTAAGCACAACCCCCACCTGTGGACGTCGGGCCCTCATACCACCCTCATGGAGTCTGTTTCTGACCGTTTGAGCAGACACATGCACATTTGTGGCCTGCTGGAGGTCATTTTGCAGGGCTCTGGCAGTGCTTCTCCTGCTCCTCCTTGCACAAAGGCAGAGGTAGCGGTCCTGCTGCTGGGTTGTTGCCCTCCTACGGTCTCCTCCACGTCTCCTGATGTACTGGCCTGTCTCCTGGTAGCGCCTCCATGCTCTGGACACTATGCTGACAGACACAGCAAACCTTCTTGCCACAGCTCGCATTGATGTGCCATCCTGGATGAGCTGCACTACCTGAGCCACTTGTGTGGGTTGTAGACTCCATCTCATGCTACCACTAGAGTGAAAGCACCGCCAGCATTCAAAAGTGACCAAAACATCAGCCAGGAAGCATAGGAACTGAGAAGTGGTCTGTGGTCACCACCTGTAGAACCACTCCTTTATTGGGGGTGTCTTGCTAATTGCCTATAATTTACACCTGTTGTCTATTCCATTTGCACAACAGCATGTGAAATGTATTGTCAATCAGTGTTGCTTCCTAAGTGGACAGTTTGATTTCACAGAAGTGTGATTGACTTGGAGTTACATTGTGTTGTTTAAGTGTTCCCTTTATTTTTTTGAGCAGTGTATATATCCGGCTCTCCATGTAATCTGATTCATTACGATCTAGGATCAGGTCCCTCCTCTCCATGTAATCTGATTCATTATGATCTAGGATCAGGTCCCCCCCTCTCCATGTAATCTGATTCATTATGATCTAGGATCAGGTCCCCACTCTCCATGTAATCTGATTCATTATGATCTAGGATCAGGTCCCCTCCTCTCCATGTAATCTGATTCATTATGATCTAGGATCAGGTCCCCTCCTCTCCATGTAATCTGATTCATTATGATCTAGGATCAGGTCCTCCCTATCCATGTAATCTGATTCATTATGTTCTAGGATCAGGTCCCCCCCTCTCCATGTAATCTGATTCATTATGATCTAGGATCAGGTACCCCCTCTCCATGTAATCTGATTCATCATAATCTAGGATCAGGTCCCCCCCTCTCCATGTAATCTGATTCATTATGATCTAGGATTAGGTCCTCCCTCTCCATGTAATCTGATTCATTATGACATAGGATCAGGTTCCCCCTCTCCATGTAATCTGATTCATTATGATATAGGATCAGGCCCCCCTCTCCATTTAATCTGATTCATTATAATCTAGGATCATGTCCCCCCTCTCCATGTAATCTGATGCATTATGATCTAGGATCAGGTCCCCCCTCTCCATGTAATCTGATTCATTTTGATCTAGGATTAGGTCCACCCCTCCATGTAATCTGATTCATTATGATCCAGGATCAGGTCCCCCCTCTCCATGTAATCTGATTCATTCTGATCTAGGATCAGGTCCCCCTCTCCTTGTAATCTGATTCATTATGATCTAGGATCAGGTTCCCCCTCTCGGGGGGGCATAACCTTCTTCTTTAGCTACTGATCTAGCTGTATACTGAATCCATTCCAGCCATAGGTTGGAATCCCCAAACCAAGTCTCCACCTCAATCACTTCCTTAAATCGGGTATGTTTTTTTTATACAGGTTAACCTGTTAGGGCTAGGGGGCAGTATTGACACGGCTGGATAAAAAAACGTACCCGATTTAATCTGGTTACTACTCCTGCCCAGTAACTAGAATATGCATATAATTACTGGCTTTGGATAGAAAACACCCTAACGTTTCTTAAACTGTTTGAATGGTGTCTGTGAGTATAACAGAACTCATATGGCAGGCAAAAACCTGAGAAGATTTCATGCAGGAAGTGGCCTGTCTGACAAGGTGTCGTTCTTCTTGTCTCTGTTTATTGAAGAGTGAGGATCTTAGCTCGGTTGTCTAAATAGCTAGCCCGTGATGGCTGGGCTATGTACTTAGAATATTGCAAAATGTGCTTTCACCAAAAAGCTATTTTAAAATCGGACATATCGAGTGCATAGAGGAGTTCTGTATCTATAATTCTTAAAATAATTGTTATGCTTTTTGTGAACGTTTATCGTGAGTAATTTAGTAAATTGTTAGCAAATTCCCCGGAAGTTTGCGGGGGGTATGCTAGTTCTGAACGTCACATGCTAATGTAAAAAGCTGTTTTTTGATATAAATATGAACTTGATTGAACAAAACATTCATGTATTGTATAACATAATGTCCTAGGTGTGTCATCTGATGAAGATCATCAAAGGTTAGTGCTGCATTTAGCTGTCTTCTGGGTTTTTGTGACATTATATGCTAGCATGAAAAATGGGTGTCTGATTATTTCTGGCTTGGTACTCTGCTGACATAATCTAATGTTTTGCTTTCGCTGTAAAGCCTTTTTGAAATCGGACAGTGTGGTTAGATTAACGAGAGTCTTGTCTTTAAAATGCTGTGAAATAGTCATATGTTTGAAAAATTGAAGTTTTTGTATTTTTGAGGAATTTGTAATTCGCGCCACGCCTATCATTGGATATTGGAGCAGGTGTTCCGCTAGCGGAACGTCTAGATGTAAGAGGTTTTAAGATCTTTCGTCTGAACTATCCTCACCGGTCCTTGGTTCTGGATGACTACACGGGTAATGTCCGTTTTATCAGGGGTACTACTGGTATTCTGGCTGGCGGTAGAACTATCTCCTGTCCTAACCTCTACTACTCGGAATGGTACCGCAGTGTCGACAATGGTCTGGTCAAGGCCAACATACCATAACCCTAAATCCTCTTTCTTTATGCTTTTAATGGTCATTCCTATCTTCAAGCAATACTTCCCTTGCTCTGGATTGCAGTCAAAAACCCTGGCCTTCACTATACTCCATCTGTTTCTATATTGGGTGTGTGGATTGACATAGCCTTCTCTCTCTGTGTGAGCTATGACCTGATTCCATGAGCTACACCGGGATCTACACAGATATCTTCCCCATGAAGTCCGAGTCCTAGACTGCCAGGAGGTTAGGGACCCCATTTGGTCTGCATAGAACTCTATTGAGACATCCTTCCCTAACTCTACTCTCACTTCCTTTTTATCCAGATCGAGTGACCTTTTGTACCTAGGCCATAAAAACTCCTCATCTTCTACACTATGGGTCAAGTTACTACTTTCTGACTTCTCGAGTGGTTCATGGTGTATTAGGAATATGGCTCCTACAATCAGACAGCTCAGACTGACCAGTACCCCTGTAAAGCCCCACCCCCTCCCGGAGAATATATCACTGGCTAGAGGCCAATCCACGCTTTCACTTCTATGAATGCACACAGTGAGGATCGGGCGGGTTAGGGAATCTTCGTTAGAGAGGTAACCCCCGAACCTTGTTGGTATTCGGTTCTTCTCCTGACTCTGTGATTGTTCGACAGTGTCAGTGTGTCTTACCCTCCCGCAATGTGTGATATGAACCCAGGTAGCTCTTTCAGCTATTCTCACCGCGAAGGCTATTACCAGGAACACTTGGTATGGGCCCTCCCACCGTGGCTGCTTCCAGTTCTTTTCTCCTCAGGGACTGGATCCACACCCAGTCTCCTGGTTGGATTGAGTGAATCATCTTCTCCTGTAATTCACCTGTTGGACACAAAGTCTCGGACATACGGGTTTGGTTAACCATGTGTTCTGTTAGTATATCTTCAACTTCTATGTCTACCTGTTCTGGCCTCCCTAACTCTGGCATTCTATATGGTTTACCTGATCAGCTAAAATGTAATCCATTATTTAAAGAGATAGATCCTAGTAAACCAACTACCCTAATCGTGTCCACCCAGTACGTTGGGACCGTTTCTTCCCATTTAATATACTTATCTATTATAAAAAATGTTTTTTTAAGTTGTTCCTTATCCAATAGGCCACAAAGTGTTTCCGAACCTGCACTACTATCCCCCTGTTGACACATGGCTCTGCCCATGTGTCAATCTTGCCGCATCTCTAAACAATGACTTAGGTAGTATTGGTAACTTATCATGATACCAAATACCGTCCTTATATAAATTGCTCCTAACTTCTCCCATTTCGAAATCCCTTTCACTGGTGCTCTAGACTGACAATTTTAATTTAGCTTTGTCTATGTTTACTTCCTCCTTTTAACCTGTTATGGCTAGGGGACAGTATTTTCACGGCTGGATAAAAAACGTACCCGATTTAATCTGGTTACTACTCCTGCCCAGTAACTAGAATATGCATATAATTATTGACTTTGGATAGAAAACACTCCAAAGTTTCTAAAACTGTTTGAATGGTGTCTGTGAGTATAACAGGACTCAAATGGAAGGTCAAAACCTGAGAGATTTCTTTACAGGAAGTGGCCTGTCTGACCATTTCTTGAACTTCTTTGCCATCTCTATCTTTTACAAAGGATCTCTGCTCTAACGTGACACTTCCTACGTCTTCCATGGGCGCTCAGAGCCCGGGAAAAACCTGAATGTTGTCATCCCAGCCCCAGGCTGAAACACATTATCGCCTTTCTCAAGTGGCCGATCAAGGGACTGTGGGCTTAGGCGCGTGCCCTGGCCGCCCCCGTCTTTGTGTTTTTTCCTCTGATTGCCGAAAAGGAGATTCCCGGTGTGCCACCCGTGGTGCACTCCTATCAACAGCAGGTGCATTTCAAGAGCGGCAACATTTGAATCCAAATAAATGTCAAAATTCAAATTTTTTCAAAACATACAACTATCTTACACCCTTTGAAAGATAAACATCTCCTTAATCTAACCACGTTGTCCGATTTCAAAAAGGTTTTACGGCGAAAGCATAAAGTTAGAGTATGTTAGGAGAGTACATTGACAAGAGCTGTGTGTAATGTTTTGTCAAGTCAAAGACAGGCGTCACCAAAACCATAAAACCAGCTAAAATGATGCACTAACCTTTTACAATCTCCATCAGATGACACTCCTAGGACATTATGTTAGACAATGCATGCATTTTTAGTTCTATCAAGTTCATATTTATATCCAAAAACAGCGTTTTACTATGGCATTGATGTTGAGGAAATCGTTTCCCTCCAATAACCGGCAGTCAAGTCAGCGTCACAAATTAAATAATTAAAATTAGAAAACATTGGTAAAATATTATATTGTCATTTAAAGAATTATAGATTTACATCTCTTGAACGCAATCAACTTGCCAGATTTAAAAATAACCTTACTGGGAAATCACACTTTGCAATAATCTGAGCACTGCGCCCAGAAAAATACGCGTTGCGATACAGACTAGACGTCATGTTGGGGAGATCTAAAATCGAAAATACTATGTAAATAATCCATTACCTTTGATTCTCTTCATCAGATGTCACTTCCAGGTATCACAGGTCCATAACGAATGTAGTTTTGTTCAAAAAAGCTCATCATTTATGTCCAAAAATCTCCGTCTCGTTAGCACATGATGTAAGCCAGCCGGACTTCTCGTCATGAACGAGGGGAAAAAATATATTTCCGTTCGTTCAAACATGTCAAACGTTGTATAGCATAAATCATTAGGGCCTTTTTTAACCAGAACATGAATAATATTCAAGGTGGACGAATGCATACTCTTTTATAACGTATTGGAACGAGGGTACCCAACATGAACTCGCGCGCCAGGTGTCTAATGGGACATCATCGTTCCATGGCTCTTGTTCGGTCAGATCTCCCTCCAGAAGACTCAAAACACTTTGTAAAGGCTGGTGACATCTAGTGGAAGCAATAGGAAGTGCCAAAATATTCCTAAGCCCCTGTGTTTTTCAATGGGATAGGTTTAAAGTCAATACAACACATCAGGTATCCACTTCCTGTCAGAAAATGTCTCAGGGTTTTGCCTGCCAAATGAGTTCTGTTATACTCACAGACACCATTCAAACAGTTTTAGAAACTTTAGAGTGTTTTCTATCCATATATAATAAGTATATGCATATTCTAGTTACTGGGTAGGATTAGTAACCAGATTAAATCGGGTACATTTTTTTATCCAGACGTGCAAATGCTGCCCCCTCAACAAAAGGTAATCAAACTTTTATAATAGTAAATATGATTATGGTGAGTGCTAAACTTGCCGGGTGTCTAAATAGCGAGCCCGTGATGCCTGGGCTATGTACTTAGAATATTGCAAAATGTGCTTTCACCAAAAAGCTATTTTAAAATCGGACATATCGAGTGCATAGAGGAGGTCTGTATCTATAATTCTTAAAATAATTGTTATGCTTTTTGTGAACGTTTATCGTGAGTAATTTAGTAAAATGTTAGCGAATTCCCCGGAAGTTTGCGGGGGGTATGCTAGTTCTGAACGTCACATGCTAATGTAAAAAGCTGGTTTTTGATATAAATATGAACTTGATTGAACAAAACATGCATGTATTGTATAACATAATGTCCTAGGGTTGTCATCTGATGAAGATCATCAAAGGTGAGTGCTGCATTTAGCTGTCTTCTGGGTTTTGGTGACATTATATGCTGGCTTGAAAAATGGGTGTCTGATTATTTCTGGCTTGGTACTCTGCTGACATAATCTAATGTTTTGCTTTCGTTGTAAAGCCTTTTTGAAATCGGACAGTGTGGTTAGATTAACGAGAGTCTTGTCTTTAAATGGCTGTAAAATAGTCATATGTTTGAGAAATTGAAGTAATAGGATTTTTAAGGTTTTGAAAATCGCGCCACAGGATAGCAGTGGCTGTTACGTAGGTGGGACGAATTCGTCCCGCCTAGCCCATAGAGGTTAATACGGAAAGTACTGTGTTCAATAGGAATGCCAAATTTGCAAGTGTGCACCCTCTCCATCGCGCGCAAAAACACTGTGACCCAAGCAGTCAGCTCACTGAAAGTGTAAATATTTATTTATTTTTCAAAATAGAAGCCTCAAAACCTTGAATAAATACTGTTGACATCTAGTGGAAGCTATTATGAATTGCAATCTGGGTGACGGACATAGGAGTTTTCAGTAGCTTTACAAAATATGACCCTGTGATTTTATTTATTTATTTTTTGGTCGGATTTCCTTCGGGTTTTCGCCTGCCATATCTGTTCTGTTATACTCACAGACATTATTTTAACAATTTTGGAAACGTCAGAGTGTTTTCTTTCCAAATCTACCAATTCTATGCATAGCTTCTGGGCCTGAGTAACAGGCATTTTACTTTGGGCTCGCCAGACTCTCCGAACTTCCGAAAACTGCCCCCTAGCCCTAAGACGTTTTAACGGTCCTCACACTGTTCACGCTCTCATTTTATAGACGCGTACTGCTCACCTGTTCATCTTGTAATGAATAATGTGGAAATTGAGCAAGTTGAGGAGACTAAACTGCTTGGAGTAACCCTGGATTGTAAACTGCCATGGTCAAAACATATTGATACGACAGTAGCTAAGATGGGGAGAAGTCTGTCCATAATAAAGCCCTGCTCTACCTTCTTAACAACACTATCAACAAGGCAGGTCCTACAGGCCTTAGTTTCTACCTTCTGTCATGGGAATTCTGTTCCCAATGTTCATAAACCGAACTTCAATCAAACTACTCTGTCTGCCCCCAGAGGGTGTAAAATTCTGGTTGAATGACGCAGACGGAGAGCCAAGCTACAATTTGTCAGAATGTTTATTTACGAGAGCTCTGAATATCATACAATGTACACAGCCTTTTATACCTGACATTTGGTCATACCATATGTCATACCCCTTACAAATGCCCCTCCTCTTCTTTAACACTGTCAATGCTTATTTACAAGTCTTCTCCATCTCATACATTGCTTATCATATCCTGCCCCATGTTACATAATCTACTGCAAGCCTAAAGGTTTCTCCCCTCCCTGGTTGGGGAGACCTTCTTCCTGTTATCAGTTTCACAGTGGTCACAAGATGTATGCTGTCTGGTTGCTTACATTGCTAAATCATTAGGCTTCAACTTTTCCGACACACACACATTAGTACATTCATCTTATAATCACTCGGTTATACCTTTTCAGGGTGAAATCATTTAGTCAAACCTTTAATCATATTATTTCCATTACAATCCACCCTATTGGCTAAATATTTCACATACACTATAACACATCTATTTTTATTGGATTCAGAAATGTCACACAAAATCAAACTAAATCAAAAAAAACAAATACATGTATTTCATTACATACTTATCAATGACTGTTCTAAGCCTATGTCCAGTCATAACTCTTCGGATTAGGATTTTTGCTATGACCTTCATTTAGAGAAACAGTCTTCCTAAACATTAAAGATGGTCTCGTCTAACATGGGCTCCTCCTAATTGAATGAATCCTCCGCCAGGCTCGGCAGTTGGTATTTGTCATCCCACTGGTCTGAACTTGGAATCGGTCCGTATCTCACCATCTGCTCCGTCATCGATCTTTCCAGAGCCCTGGAAATGAGACCTCTCGCACAAGGGACCAAACAACAACCACATAATATCAACACAGTCATACAGGTGAAAGCAGCCCACAACACAGTGATTACAACCTTTTTCCATTTTCCGAACGTACTATCAAACCATCCCGTGAGTGCCGTGTCCACCCCTGAATTTTCTGCTATCTCCTGAGCTAAATTGTTTAGACCGGCCAGGGCCTTGGTCACTGATCCATCTGGAGCTGTGTTCTCAGGGATGAAAGTACAGCATTCAGATCTGAACATCACACACACACCACCCTTTTCAGCCAGAAGCATATCCAAAGGTATTCTATTCTGCAATACCATCAAAGTGGTCAAAGCTGTCTGTTCTGCTAACCCTTGAATTGCCTCTCTGGTATAGTTGATGAAACGCTGTTGGTTATAATAAATGTAATTTATCCAATCCACATTTTTATTGAGAGTCGACCACCAAAAAAATTTTGATTCCAATCCAGCCCATATCTGATTCCTAGCTTTAAACTCATCAGGCACCCCCCTTGGAACCCCAATGCTATCAATGTAAATTCTATCGTCAAAGGACCCTGACGGAGCACTCCTCCCCTCTCTTTCACCTGGCACTAGGTCTTTGTGTTGTATAAGGGTGAAGGGCATGCCTAACTGTACCAATGCACAAATACCAGTCCAATTTGCAGGCAGGTTTGGCCACAGCTTCATACCTCCACACAACCACCAGACATCCGCTCTCTGCCTTTTTATCTTACTAAAGTCCTCGGAACTCAACCACCCAGTCAGGTCCCTCATTGTCTCGTCATTTGTAACATTCTCTGTCCTATTGCATGTTCTTACTTCCCCTACGTTCCATCCGTGTGTGTTGTGTCGAGCCACACAATAATAGTCTCCTCCTGCGACTGTGAAAGGGGGAAGTCTGGATCTAATTTACATTTACATTTAAGTCATTTAGCGGACGCTCTTATCCAGAGCGACTTACAAATCGACTTACAAATCTAATGGGCACATAGGATACAGATAATGCAGATCAGTGCAACTGTCTGGCATCCTTGCCTTCATGAACAGCTTTACCATACAGGCCATTCCCCTTGGTAAATTAATTCCATCGAGTAGAAAGGGGATGGTTGTCAACTGAAGTTTGGCTGTTGCGCAGGCATAACCTTCTTCTTTAGCTACTGATCTAGCTGTATACTGAATCCATTCCAGCCATAGGTTGGAATCCCCAAACCAAGTCTCCACCTCAATCACTTCCTTAAGATCTTTCGTCTGAACTATCCTCACCGGTCCTTGGCTCTGGATGACTACACGGGTAATGTCCGTTTTATCAGGGGTACTACTGGTATTCTGGCTTGCGGTAGAACTATCTCCTGTCCTAACCTTTACAACTCGGAATGGTATCGCAGTGTCGACAATGGTCTGGTCAAGGCCAACATACCATAACCCTAAATCCTCTTTCTTTATGCTTTTAATGGTCATTCCTATCTTCAAGCAATACTTCCCTTGCTCTGGATTGCAGTCAAAAACCCTGGCCTTCACTATACTCCATCTGTTTCTATATTGGGTGTGTGGATTGACATAGCCTTCTCTCTCTGTGTGAGCTATGACCTGATTCCATGAGTTACACCGGGATCTACACAGATATCTTCCCCATGAAGTCCGAGTCCTAGACTGCCAGGAGGTTAGGGACCCCATTTGGTCTGCATAGAACTCTATTGAGACATCCTTCCCTAACTCTACTCTCACTTCCTTTTTATCCAGATCGAGTGACCTTTTGTACCTAGGCCATAAAAACTCCTCATCTTCTACACTATGGGTCAAGTTACCACTTTCTGACTTCTCGAGTGGTTCATGGTGTATTAGGAATATGGCTCCCACAATCAGACAGCTCAGACTGACCAGTACCCCTGTAAAGCCCCACCCCCTCCCGGAGAATATATCACTGGCTAGAGGCCAACCCACACTTTCACTTCTATGAACGCACACAGTGAGGATCGGGCAGGTTTGGGAATCTTCGTTAGAGAGGTAACCCCCGAACCTTATTGGTATTCGGTTCTTCTCCTAACTCTGTGATTGTTCGACAGTGTCAGTGTGTCTTACCCTCCCGCAATGTGTGATATGAACCCAGGTAGCTCTTTCAGCTATTCTCACCATGAAGGCTATTACCAGGAACACTTGGTATGGGCCCTCCCACCGTGGCTGCTTCCAGTTCTTTTCTCCTCAGGGACTGGATCCACACCCAGTCTCCTGGTTGGATTGAGTGAATCATCTTCTCCTGTAATTCACCTGTTGGACACAAAGTCTCGGACATACGGGTTTGGTTAACCATGTGTGCTGTTAGTATATCTTCAACTTCTATGTCTACCTGTTCTGGCCTCCCTAACTCTGGCATTCTATATGGTTTACCTGATCAGCTAAAATGTAATCCATTATTTAAAGAGATAGATCCTAGTAAACCAACTACCCTAATCTTGTCCACCCAGTAAGTTGGGACCGCTTCTTCCCATTTAATATACTTATTTATTATAAAAAATGTTTTTTAAGTAGTTTGTTATCCAATAGGCCACAAAGTGTTTCCGAACCTGCTCTACTATCCCCCTGTTGACACATGGCTCTGCCCATGTGTCAATCTTGCCGCATCTCTAAACAATGACTTAGGTAGAATTGGTAACTTATCATGATACCAAATACAGTCCTTATATAAATTGCTCCTAACTTCTCCCATTTCGAAATCCCTTTCACTGGTGCTCTAGACTGACAATTTTAATATAGCTTTGTCTATGTTTACTTCCTCTTTTAACCTCTCAGGGCTAGGTGGGACGCTTGAGTCTCACCCACTCAACAGCCAGTCGAATCCGGTGGCGCGTTATTCAAAAACCTTAGAAATCCTATTACTTCAATTTCTCAAACATATTACTATTTTACAGCATTTTAAAGACAAGACTCTCGTTAATCTAACCACACTGTCCGATTTCAAAAAGGCTTTACAATGAAAGCAAAACATTAGATTATGTCAGCAGAGTACCCAGCCAGAAATAATCAGACACCCATTTTTCAAGCTAGCATATAATGTCACAAAAACCCAGAAGACAGCTAAATGCAGCACTAACATTTGATGATCTTCATCAGATGACACACCTAGGATATTATTTTATACAATACATGCATGTCTGTTCAATCAAGTTCATATTTATATCAAAAACCAGCTTTTTACATTAGCATGTGACGTTCAGAACTAGCATACCCCCCGCAAACCTCCGGTAAATTTACTAACAATTTACTAAATTACTCACGATAAACGTTCACAAAAAGCATAACAATTATTTTAAGAATAATAGATACAGAACTCCTCTATGCACTCGATATGTCTGATTTTAAAATAGCTTTTTGGATGAAGCATATTTTGCAATATTCTAAGTACATAGCCCAACCATCACGGGCTAGCTATTTAGACACCCGGCAAGTTTAGCCTTCACCAAAATCACATTTACTATAAGAAAAATGGTCTTACCTTTCCTGTTCTTTGTCAGAATGCACTCCCAGGACTTCTACTTCAATAACAAATGGTGGTTTGGTCCCAAATAATCCATCGTTATATCCGAAGAGCATCGTTTTGTTCGTGCGTTCCAGAAACTATCCGAAATGGTAAATAACGGTCGCACGCATGGCGCATTTCGTGACAAAATATGTCTAAATATTCCATTACCGTACTTCGAAGCATGTCAACCGCTGTTTAAAATCAATTTTTATGCAATTTATCTCGTAGAAAAGCGATAATATTCCGACCGGGAATCTGCGTGTCTGTAAAATGAGGGAAAAACAGAAAGACGGGGGCGGACTGTGCACGGGCCTAAAGCCCTATGTCCCCTGATAGACCACTTAGAGCTTTGAATTACTTCATTTAGGTTTTTCCCGTGCTCTGAGACCCCATTGGAGCTGTGGGAAGTGTCACGTAACAGCTAAGATCCTGACGCTTCAATAAACAGAAGCAAGAACAACAACACCTTGTCAGACAGGCCACTTCCTGCATGAAACCTTCTCAGGTTTCTGCCTGCCAAATGAGTTCTGTTATACTCACAGACACCATTCAAACAGTTTTAGAAACTTTAGGGTGTTTTCTATCAATATGTAATAAGTATATGCATATTCTAGTTACTGGGTAGGAGTGGTAACCAGATTAAATCGGGTACATTTTTTATCCGGCTGTGAAAATACTGCCCCTAGCCCCAACAGGTTAAGAACTGCTGTGTCGACGGCTGCGGTTTAACCTGTTTAGGATAGGGGGCAGTATTTTCACGGCCGGATAAATAACGTACCCGATTTAATCTGGTTATTACTCCTGCCCAGAAACTAGACTATGCATATAATTGTTTGATTTGGATAGAAAACACCCTAAAGTTTCTAAAACTGTTTGAATGGTGTCTGTGAGTATAACAGAACTCATATGGCAGGCCAAAACCTGAGAAGATTCTATACAGGAAGTGCCCTCTCTGACGATTTCCTGGCCTTCTATAGCCTCTTTATCGAAAACAGAGGATCTCTGCTGTAACGTGACATTTTCTAAGACTCCCATAGGCTCTCAGAAGGCGCCAGAACGTTGAATGATGACTCTGCAGTCCGTGGCTGAAAAACAGTAGCGCATTTGGATAGTGGTCGATCTGAGAACAATGAAACGGGCGAGCGCATGCACGTGAATAGTCCATTTTACTTTTCAGTCTTTTAACGAAAAAAACGTCGCCCGGTCGGAATATTATCGCTATTTTACGAGAAAAATTGCATAAAAATTTATTTTAAACAGCGTTTGACATGCTTCGAAGTACGGTAATGGAATATTTCGACATTTTTTGTCACGATACGCGCCGGCGCGTCACCCTTCGGATAGTGTCTTGAACGCAAGAACAAACGCAGCTATTTGGATATAACTATGGATTATTTGGAACCAAACCAACATTTCTTGTTTAAGTAGAAGTCCTGGGAGTGCATTCTGACGAAGAACAGCAAAGGTAATCCAATTTTTCTTATATTAAATCTGAGTTTGGTGAGTGCCAAACTTGGTGGGTGTCAAAATAGCTAGCCATGATGGCCGGGCTATCTACTCAGAATATTGCAAAATGTGCTTTCACCGAAAAGCTATTTTAAAATCGGACATAGCGATTGCATAAAGGAGGTCTGTATCTATAATTCTTAACCTCTTGACGTTCGCTTAGGATGTGTGCCCTTTTTAAACGGCCTACTACTCAAACTCAGAAGCTAGGATATGCATATAATTAATACTTGTGGATAGAAAACACCCTAAAGTTTCTAAAACTGTTTGAATGGTGTCTGTGATTATAACAGAACTCATATGGCAGTCAAAACCCTGAGACAGATGGAAACAGGATGTGGAATTCTGAATTGCGAACTCAACTTCATCACATTGCCTATTAATCACACCATGAGCTATGGTTCATTGAGCACTTCCTATTGCTTCCACTAGATGTCCCCAGTCTTTACAAAGTGATTTGAGTCTCCTACTGTGAACACTGAATGAATGACACGCTGTGGAACGTGGTCACACGGAGAGGGCCATCACCATTATGACCCCGGCGCCCCTGGTTACCCTCCGCTTTCGAAACGTTTTGAAACACAATGCAATCATCCTCCTTGAATCTTATTGGCTCTCTTGTTGAAAAACGCCCTGAAGATTTATGTTATACAACGTTTGACATGTTTGAACGAACCTAAATGGGAAAAAAATGCATTTTCTCGAAATGGCTGTCCCGCGGCCGACGGAGCATTTGGATCAGCTTTCAGACGCGCTAACAAGAACAAGCTCTTGGAACATAAAGGAGTAATTTTTTTGAACTAAAATAAATTTGTTGTGGACCTGGGATTCCTGGAAGTGCTTTCTGATGAAGACATTCAAAGGTAAGGGATTATTGACAATAGTATACAAGACTAGATGTGATATGCGATTGTTCCAAGATGGCGCTGACCTGTAACGTTAGCATTTTTCAGAGTATCGCTTCCTCTTTCATCGCAAAGTATGATTACCCAGTAAAGTTAATTTTAAATCTGGCATTACAGGTGCTTTCAAGAGATATTCATCTACAAATCTTAGAATGACAATTTTACATTTGAAAAATGTTTTCGAATAGTAATTAAAAAAATTGTAGCTCTGTTTCATCGGATGCATTTGAGGGAAAATAGATAGTCAACGTTACGCACCGATGTAAAATGCTGTTTTTATATATAAATATGAACTTTATCGAACAAAAGAATGCATGTATTGTGTAACATGATGTCCTAGGTGTGTCATCTGATGAAGATTGTCAAAGGTTAGTGCTGCATTTAGCTGTTTTTTGGTTATTTGTGATGCATGTGGTTGGTTGGAAAATCAAATCAAATTTCAAATCAAATCAAATGTATTTATATAGCCCTTCGTACATCAGCTGATATCTCAAAGTGCTGTACAGAAACCCAGCCTAAAACCCCAAACAGCAAGCAATGCATGTGAAAGAAGCACGGTGGCTAGGAAAAACTCCGTAGGAAAAACTCCCTAGAAAGGCCAAAAACCAAGGAAGAAACCTAGAGAGGAACCAGGCTATGAGGGGTGGCCAGTCCTCTTCTGGATGTGCCGGGTGGATATTATAACAGAACATGGTAAAGATGTTAAAATGTTCATAAATGACCAGCATGGTCAAATAATAATAATCATAGTAGTTGTCGAGGGTGCAACAAGCATGTCCGGTGAACAGGTCAGGGTTCCATAGCCGCAGGCAGAACAGTTGAAACTGGAGCAGCAGCACGGCCAGGTGGACTGGGGACAGCAACAAGTCATCATGCCAGGTAGTCCTGAGGCATGGTCCTAGGGCTCAGGTCCTCCGAGAGAAAGAAAGAAAGAGAGAAAGAGAGAATTAGAGAGAGCATATTTAAATTCACACAGGACACCGGATAAGACAAGAGAAATACTCCAGATGTAACAGACTGACCCTAGCCCCCCGACACATAAACTACTGCAGCATAAATACTGGAGGCTGAGACAGGAGGGATCAGGAGACACTGTGGCCCCATCCGATGAAACCCCCGGACAGGGCCAAACAGGCAGGATATAACCCCACCCACTTTGCCAAAGCACAGCCCCCACACCACTAGAGGGATGTCTCCAACCACCAACTTACCGTCCTAAGACAAGGCCGAGTATAGCCCACAAAGATCTCCGCCACGGCACAACCCAAGGGGGGGCCGCCAACCCAGACAGGAAGATCACGTCAGTGACTCAGCCCACTCAATGTGGCTACTTTTACGATATACTCCTCTAACATAATCTAATGTTTTGCATTTGCTGTAAAGCCTTTTTGGAATCGGACAACGTGGTTAGATTCAGGAGAGGTGTATCTATAAAACGATATAATTTGAAGAAAAAAAATGACAAAAAAAAATTATTACATTTTGTTATGCTAATGGCGTTATGATTTTTCCGACCGGGAGTCGGAAAAATGTAATCCTTTATTTAAAAATGTAATCCTTTATTTAAAGAGATAGATCCTAGTAAACCAACTACCCTAATCGTATTCTCCCAGTAAGTTGGGAACGCTTCTTCCCATTTAATTTACTTATCTATTATAATTTTTTTTTTTTTTAAGTAGTTCGTTATCCAATAGGCCACAAAGTGTTTTCTAACCTGCACTACCACCTGCTTTACTATCCCCTGTTGACACATGGCTCTGCCCATGTGTCAATCTTGCCGCATATCTAAACAATGACTTAGGTAGTATTGGTAACTTATCATGATACCAAATATCGTCCTTATGTAAATTGCTCCTAACTTCTCCCGTTTAGAAATCCCTTTCACTGGTGCTCTAGACTGACAATTTTAATATAGCTTTGTCTATGTTTACTTCCTCTTTTAACCTCTCTGGGCTAGGCGGGACGAATTCGTCCCACCTACGTAACAGCCACTTGCAGCCTGTGGCGCGATTTTCAAAACCTTAAAAATCCTATTACAAAAATTTCTCAAACATATGACTATTTTACAGCTATTTAAAGACAAGACTCTCGTTAATCTAACCACACTGTCCGATTTCAAAAAGGCTTTACAACGAAAGCAAAACATTAGATTATGTCAGCAGAGTATCAAGCCAGAAATAATCAGACACCCATTTTTCAAGCTAGCATATAATGTCACCAAAACCCAGAAGACAGCTAAATGCAGCACTCACCTTTGATGATCTTCATCAGATGACAACCCTAGGACATTATGTTATACAATACATGCATGTTTTGTTCAATCAAGTTCATATTTATATCAAAAACCAGCTTTTTACATTAGCATGTGACGTTCAGAACTAGCATACCCCCCGCAAACTTCCGGGGAATTCGCTAACATTTTACTAAATTACTCACGATAAACGTTCACAAAAAGCATAACAATTATTTAAAGAATTATAGATACAGACCTCCTCTATGCACTCGATATGTCCGATTTTAAAATAGCTTTTTGGTGAAAGCACATTTTGCAATATTCTAAGTACATAGCCCAGGCATCACGGGCTAGCTATTTAGACACCCGGCAAGTTTAGCACTCACCATAATCATATTTGCAATTATAAAAGTTTGATTACCTTTTGTTGTCTTCGTCAGAATGCACTCCCAGGACTGCTACTTCAATAACAAATGTTGGTTTGGTCCAAAATAATCCATCGTTATATCCGAATAGCGGCGTTTTGTTCGTGCGTTCCAGACACTATCCGAAATGGTAAAGAAGGGTCATGCGCATAGCGCAATTCGTGACAAAAAAATTCTAAATATTCCATTACCGTACTTCGAAGCATGTCAACCGCTGTTTAAAATCAAGTTTTACGCCATTTTTCTCGTAGAAAAGCGATAATATTCCGACAGGGAATCTCCTTTTCGGCAAACAGAGGAAAAAATCACAAAGGCGGGGGCGGTCGGGTCACGCGCCTAAGCCCAGAGTCCCTTGATCGGCCACTTGAGAAAGGCGATCAAGTGTTTCAGCCTGGGGCTGGGATGACGACATTCAGGTTTTTCCCGGGCTCTGAGCGCCTATGGACGACGTAGGAAGTGTCACGTTAGAGCAGAGATCCTTAGTAAAAGATAGAGATGGAAAAGAAGTTCAAGAAATGGTCAGACAGGCCACTTCCTGTAAAGGAATCTCTCAGGTTTTGACCTGCCATTTGAGTTCTGTTATACTCACAGACACCATTCAAACAGTTTTAGAAACTTTAGGGTGTTTTCTATCCATATGTAATAAGTATATGCATATTCTAGTTACTGGGTAGGAGTGGTAACCAGATTAAATCGGGTATGTTTTTTATCCAGCCGTGTCAATACTGCCCCCTAGCCCTAACAGGTTAACAGGTAACTTCAGTTAACAGGTATGCCTCTCCTCAGTTATACCCTCCTCGGATTATACCCTGATGAAGACAGCTTGGCTGTCGAAATGTTGCATCAAAGCAACGAAACGTTGCATCTGAGCTCCTAGGGTGTGCGGCTCTCCCTTATTTTCATGCCTCTCCTCAGTACCTCCCACATTCACTCAAATGTACCACAGGAACACTATTTGCTCTCCAATTTAGCTTCCTACGATATCTATCGGTTGATGGACTATGCTGATCTCCACTCATCATGTCTGCCCAGTCTGTGATTCTCTTTCCCTTAGATATCCACTGAAATGTCCTCCCACCCTTCTGAAGGTTCTTTCGCAAGAGAGACATGGGGGCCACACCTTTCCCTGAACAGTCTTTGTGTCTGAGGCTGTGGCTCTACTCCCCTGCTGCATGTGTACTGTCATAGTGGAACCACTTTAGCCCTATAATTCTCTCTGTGGTTTTAAGTAATATCTCCTCATAGACTGGATTGGGGCCTGGGTGTCTATTATACCAGAGAGGGCAGTGTAAGTCATTGGGAGGCATCTTAGTGAGGCCTGGTACTGCATCATCCGCAAGTTCCATCAAGGTTTTAGGATTATCCGTTACTCCCCCCCTTAACAGATCTTGACTCTACCAATAGCACGGTTCCCTGCAAACTACCATGTTGTCTTGAACAATGTGTGCCATCATTCCCCATTCAATGGGAGTGACAGCTACATTTAACCTGTTAGGGCTAGGGGGCAGTATTGACACGGCTGGATAAAAAACATACCCGATTTAATCTGGTTACCACTGCTACCCAGTAACTAGAATATGCATATACTTATTACATATGGATAGAAAACACCCTAAATTTTCTAAAACTGTTTGAATGGTGTCTGTGAGTATAACAGAACTCAAATGGCAGGTCAAAACCTGAGAGATTCCTTTACAGGAAGTGGCCTGTCTGACCATTTCTTGAACTTCTTTTCCATCTCTATCATTTACTAAGGATCTCTGCTCTAACGTGACACTTCCCACGTCGTCCATAGGTGCTCAGAGCCCGGGAAAAAACAGAATGTCGTCATTCCAGCCCCAGGCTGAAACACATTATCGCCTTTCTCAAGTGGCCGATCAAGGGACACGGGCTTATGCGCGTGACCCCGACCGCCCCCGCCTTTGGGATTTTTTCCTCTGTTTGCCGAAAAGGAGATTCCCTGTCGGAATATTATCGCTTTTCTACGAGAAAAATTTCGTAAAAATTGATTTTAAACAGCGGTTGACATGCTTCGAAGTACGGTAATGGAATATTTAGAATTTTATTGTCACGAATTGCGCCATGCGTGTGACACTTCTTTACTATTTTAGATAGTGTCTGGAACGCACGAACAAAACGCCGCTATTCGGATATAACGATGGATTATTTTGGACCAAACCAACATTTGTTATTGAAGTAGCAGTCCTGGGTGTGTATTCTGACGAAAACAACAAAAGGTAATCAAACTTTTATAATAGTAAATATGATTATGGTGAGTGCTAAACTTGCCGGGTGTCTAAATAGCGAGCCCGTGATGCCTGGGCTATGTACTTAGAATATTGCAAAATGTGCTTTCACCAAAAAGCTATTTTAAAATCGGACATATCGAGTGCATAGAGGAGGTCTGTATCTATAATTCTTAAAATAATTGTTATGCTTTTTGTGAACGTTTATCGTGAGTAATTTAGTAAAATGTTAGCGAATTCCCCGTAAGTTTGCGGGGGGTATGCTAGTTCTGAACGTCACATGCTAATGTAAAAAGCTGGTTTTTGATATAAATATGAACTTGATTGAACAAAACATGCATGTATTGTATAACATAATGTCCTAGGGTTGTCATCTGATGAAGATCATCAAAGGTGAGTGCTGCATTTAGCTGTCTTCTGGGTTTTGGTGACATTATATGCTGGCTTGAAAAATGGGTGTCTGATTATTTCTGGCTTGGTACTCTGCTGACATAATCTAATGTTTTGCTTTCGTTGTAAAGCCTTTTTGAAATCGGACAGTGTGGTTAGATTAACGAGAGTCTTATCTTTAAATGGCTGTAAAATAGTCATATGTTTGAGAAATTGAAGTAATAGGATTTTGAAGATTTTGAAAATCGCGCCACAGGCTGGCAGTGGCTGTTACGTAGGTGGGACGAATTCGTCCCGCCGGTCCCATAGAGGTTAAACCCTTCTCAAATTTGGAGCCTTGACGGGTTTGTAAAAAACGGTTTGTCAAAAAACACTTATTTATTTAAATGTAACCTTTATTTAACTAGGCAAGTCAGTTAAGAAAAAATTCTTATTTCCAATGATGGCCTACCCCGGACGACGCTGGGCCAATTGTGCACCACCCTATGGGACTCCCAATCACGGCCGGTTGTGATACAGCCTGTAGTGACGCCTCTAGCACTGAGATGCAGTGTCTTAGACCGCTGTGCCACTCGGGAGCCTCAAAATCATGTTCTAGTGCTGTCCCCACCTAAAATACATCTTGGTCAACCAAGAGTCATCTGTTCTTTCTACCAATCGCTCCATGTGTTTTAATAAAAACAACTATATGTATGTAACTTGTCTGATGCTTTAAATAAGCCCCTTTCAAAAAATGTAGAACTAAGAACAGATATAGCCCTTGGTTCACTCCATACCTGACTGCCCTCGACAAGCACAAAAACATCTTGTGGCGTACTGCACTAGCATTGAATACTGCCCGCGATATGCAACTTTTCAGGGAAGTCAGGAACCAATTCACACAGTCAGTTAGGAAAGCAAAGGCTAGCTTTTTCAAACAGAAAGTTTTGGGACACTGTAAGGTCCATGGAGAATAAGAGCACCTCCTCCCAGCTGCCCACTGCACTGAGGCTAGGAAACACTCACCACCGATAACTCCACAATAATTGAGAATTTCAATTAGCATTTCTCTACGGCTGGCCATGCTTCCTCCTGGCTACCCCAACCCCGGCCAACAGCTCCCCACCCCCCGCAGCTACTTGCCCAAGCCTCCCCATCTTCTCCTTCACCCAAATTCAGATAGCTGATGTTCTGAAAGTGTTGCAAAACCTGGACCCCTACAAATCAGCTGGGCTAGACAATCTGGACCCTCTCTTTCTAAAATTATCCGCCGCCATTGTGGCAACCCCTATTACTAGTCTGTTCAACCTCACTTTCGTATCGTCCGAGATTCCTAAAGATTGGAACACTTCCGCGGTCATCCCCCTCTTCAAAGGGGGTGACACTCTAGACCCAAACTGTTACAGACCTATATCCATCATGCCCTGCCTTTCTAAAGTCATCAACATCCAAGTTAACCTGTTAGGGCTAGGGGGCAGTATTTGCACGGCTGGATAAATTTTTTTACCCGATTTAATCTGGTTACTAATCCTACCCAGTAACTAGAATATGCATATACTTATTATATATGGATAGAAAACACCCTAAAGTTTCTAAAACTGTTTGAATGGTGTCTGTGAGTATAACAGAACTCATTTGGCAGGCAAAACCCTGAGACATTTTCTGACAGGAAGTGGATACCTGATGTGTTGTATTACCTTTAAACCTATGCCATTGAAAAACACAGGGGCTGAGGAATATTTTGGCACTTCCTATTGCTTCCACTAGATGTCACCAGCCTTTACAAAGTGTTTTGAGTCTTCTGGAGGGAGATCTGACCGAACAAGAGCCATGGAACGATGATGTCCCATTAGACACCTGGCGCGCGAGTTCATGTTGGGTACCCTCGTTCCAATACGTTATAAAAGAGAATGCATTCGTCCACCTTGAATATTATTCATGTTCTGGTTAAAAAAGGCCCTAATGATTTATGCTATACAACGTTTGACATGTTTGAACGAACGTAAATATATTTTTTCCCCTCGTTCATGAAGTGAAGTCCGGCGGGCTTAGATCATGTGCTAACAAGACGGAGATTTTTGGACATAAATGATGAGCTTTTTTGAACAAAACTACATTCGTTATGGACCTGTGATACCTGGAAGTGACATCTGATGAAGAGAATCAAAGGTAATGGATTATTTACATAGTATTTTCGATTTTAGATCTCCCCAACATGACGGCTAGTCTGTATCGCAATGCGTATTTTTCTGGGCGCAGTGCTCAGATTATTGCAAAGTGTGATTTCCCAATAAGGTTATTTTTAAATCTGGCAAGTTGATTGCGTTCAAGAGATGTAAATCTATAATTCTTTAAATGACAATATAATATTTTACCAATGTTTTCTAATTTTAATTATTTAATTTGTGGTGCTGACTTGACTGCCGGTTATTGGAGGGAAACGATTTCCTCAACATCAATGCCATAGTAAAACGCTGTTTTTGGATATAAATATGAACTTGATAGAACTAAAAATGCATGCATTGTCTAACATAATGTCCTAGGAGTGTCATCTGATGGAGATTGTAAAAGGTTAGTGCATCATTTTAGCTGGTTTTATGGTTTTGGTGACCCTGTCTTTGAATTGACAAAACATTACACACAACTCTTGTAAATGTACTGTCCTAACATACTCTAAATTTATGCTTTCGCCGTAAAACCTTTTTGAAATCGTAAAACGTGGTTAGATTAAGGAGATGTTTATCTTTCAAAGGGTGTAAAATAGTTGTATGTTTGAAAAATTTGAATTTTGACATTTATTTGGATTCAAATTTGCCGCTCTTGAAATGCACCTGCTGTTGATGGAGTGCACCACGGGTGGCACGCTAGCGTCCCACCTAGCCCATAGAGGTTAACCTCTCTAGGGTAGGGGGCAGTATTTTCACGGCCGGATAAAAAACGTACCCGATTTAAACTGGTTACTACTCTTTTCCAGAAACGAGAATATGCATATAATTGGTAGATTTGGATAGAAAACACTCTAAAGTTTATAAAACTGTTTGAATGGTGTCTGTGAGTATAACAGAACTCATATGGCAGGCCAAAACATGAGAAGATTTCATACAGGAAGTGCCCTCTCTGACCATTTCTTGTGCTTCTGTGGCATCTCTGTCGAAAATACAGGATCTCTGCTGTAATGTGACAATTTCTAAGGCTCCCATAGGCTCTCTGAAGGTGCCAGAAAGTGGAATGAGATCTCTGCTGTCTCTGGGCTAGGTACAGGAGCGCTGTTTGTGAGGGGTCAGGCTGGTGGCTCAGAGACGGGAGATGCGCGGCCCCGAGAAGTGGCCATGTTTTTCTTTCAGCCTTTGACCGAAAACAACGACGCCCGGTTGGAATATTATCGCTATTTTACGAGAAAAATAGCATAAAAATTGATTTTAAACAGCGTTTGACATGCTTCGAAGTACAGTAATGGAATATTTTGAAATTTTTTGTCATGACATACATCATATGAATCACATAAAGTCATATGTTTGAGAAATTGAAGTAATAGCATTTTTAAGGTTTTTCGTATTTCGCGCCACTCGTTCCACTGGCTGTTGACGAGGTGGGACGATTCGTCCCACATACCCGAGAGAGGTTAACCTGTCTAGGCGAGGTCAACAGCCAGTGGAATCGCGTGGCGCGAAATACAAATACCTCAAAAATGCTATAACTTAAATTTCTCAAACATATGACTATTTTACACCATTTTAAAGACAAGACTCGTTAATCTAACCACATTGTCCGATTTCAAAAAGGCTTTACAGCGAAAGCAAAACATTAGATTGTCAGGAGAGTACCCAGCCAGAAATAATCAGACACCCATTTTTCAAGCTAGCATATAATGTCACAAAAACCAAAACCACAGCTAAATGCAGCACTAACCTTTGATGATCTTCATCAGATGACACTCCTAGGACATTATGTTATACAATACATGCATGTTTTGTTCAATCAAGTTCATATTTGTATCAAAAACCAGCTTTTTACATTAGCATGTGACTAGCATTCCCACCGAAAACTACCGGTGAATTTACTAAATTACTCACGATAAACATTCACAAAAAACATAACAATTATTTTAAGAATTATAGATGCAGAACTCCTTTATGCAATCGCGGTGTCCGCTTTTCGGTGTAAGCACATTTTGCAATATTCTGAGTAGATAGCCCGGCCATCACAGGCTAGCTATTTTGACACCTACCAATTTTGGCACTCACCAAACTGAGATTTACTATAAGAAAAATTGGATTACCTTTGCTGTTCTTCGTCAGAATGCACTCCCAGGACTTGTTCTTTACACCCAATGTTGTTTTGGTTCCAAATAATCCATAGTTATATCCAAATAGCGGCGTTTTGTTCTTGAGTTCAAGACACTATCCGAAGGGTGATGCGCTGGCGCGTATCGTGAAAAAAGATTTCAAAATATTCCATTACCGCACTTCGAAGCATGTCATACACTGTTTAAAATCAATTTTTATGCGATTTTTCTCGTAAAATAGCGATAATATTCCGACCGGGAATGTCCATTTAGCTAAACAGAGGAAAGTAAACAAAGCTTTCGGTCGACGCGGGCACGAGCCTGAGTCTCACAGTACTGTAACCAGCCACTACCCAAACGCGCTACTTTTTTTCAGCCAGAGCCTGCAAAGCCACGATTCAGCGTTTTACCGCCTTCTGAGACCCTATGGCAGCCGTAGGAAGTGTCACGGGACAGCTAAGATCCTCACTCTTCAATAAACAGAGACAAGAAGAACGACACCTTGTCAGACAGGCCTCTTCCTGAATGAAACCTTGTCAGGTTTTTGCCTGCCATAGGAGTTCTGTTATACTCACAGACACCATTCAAACAGTTTTAGAAACTTTAGGGTGTTTTCTATCCATATGTAATAAGTATATGCATATTCTAGTTACTGGGTAGGAGTGGTAACCAGATTAAATCGGGTACGTTTTTTATCCTGCGGTGTAAATACTGCCCCCTAGCCCTAACAGGTTAATTTGTCTAATATAATAAGAAACACCGTTTTGAAAGGGTGGTATGACTTTTGACCTCTATCATGGCACCCCTTTGTGGTCTGATCAGCCTCATGGGAGGGCCATTTGGATGATGAATTTAAGGTCATTTGTAATACTGGTTTTAAGGAAATTTGTATAACTGATAATGATGATGGAGTTTAAAGTTCTTAGACACATTGGTAATTTGAACCAATGAGAAGACAGAATGACGATAAGGGTACAATAATGTTTCTTTGTGGAGTAGTTCAGATTAGTGAATTTGATCTGATTATGTTATTTGAATATCTTTTGACCAGTAGTGGTATTTTTATACATTATAAAGCTAAGTTTAGCTGTGGTTGGATGCAGTGTAAGGAATTTAACACAACAAGGTTGTGAAATTGCCATAATATTAATATTATATTTAGCCAGAATAAGCGTAATAACGGTAGACTTAGGTTAAGTACATAGGATATATTCTAAGCCAACAGGACAGGGATATATGACATCTGTGGTGATCATGAAGAGTATGGAGATACATTTAAGTAGCTATGGAATCATCTCAGGGATTACTATTATAAGACATGTGGATTTTTCTAAAATACATGAGAGCCTTGTGTCAAAAGGGTGGGCCAGGAGGAGAGCAAGATAGAGAGCAGAAGGTAAGATTCCCATAATAAGTCAGGATTGAGAGAAGATAGAAGTGATACAGAATTGTTAGATAACAGTTACTGAGTGGAGAGCAGCATAGTTAAGTTTTAGGCAGGTATAGATGAAAACTGAATTGTAGAAGTGAGAACTTAACCTGGGGTCCACTTAGGCGTGGGGCCCGATTAATGTCAGGATGATTTGTTTTTAACTTAGGAACAGGAAGAATAGTTAAAAGCGGTACCCTCCGTGTTAGGGTCCCAAGGACCCATTGATGTGGGGTTAATTAAAGGAGTTATTTTAGTGTAAGTAGTCCTGAAGTCAAATTATAGATTTTATTAAAATACCTTATTAGTAATTTAGGAAAATTTGAGCCCCGAGGGAAGCTAAATTTTGATTTATGAAAATGATATTTTACGAATCCTTCTCAGGAGGGCTGTAAGGCAGACTGTTAGTATTCTTAGCAGAACAAGGTCATAAAGTCAGCAAGAGGAAGTTGCAACTCTGGCAGGAGGAAGTTATCTATTTGGGGCACACTATAACTCAAGAAGGGAGAACACTTAATTCTACCAGAAAGACAGACATCGTAGAAGCACCTAAACCACTCAATAAGAAACAAATGATGAGTTTTCTTGGAATGATTAACCTCTTGGGGCTAGGTGGGACGCTAGCGTGCCACCCGTGGTGCACTCCATCAACAGCAGGTGCATTTCAAGAGAGGCAAATTTGAATCCAAATAAATGTCAAAATTCAAATTTTTCAAAAATACAACTATGTTACACCATTTGAAAGATAAACATCTCCTTAATCTAACCACGTTTGACGATTTCAAAAAGGTTTTACGGCGAAAGCATAAATTTAGAGTATGTTAGGACAGTTCTTTTACAAGAGTTGTGTGTAATGTTTTGTCAAGTCAAAGACAGGGTCACCAAAACCATAAAACCAGCTAAAATGATGCACTAACCTTTTACAATCTCCATCAGATGACACTCCTAGGACATTATGTTAGACAATGCATGCATTTTTAGTTCTATCAAGTTCATATTTATATCCAAAAACAGCATTTTACTATGGCATTGATGTTGAGGAAATCGTTTCCCTCCAATAACCGGCAGTCAAGTCAGCGTAACAAATTAAATAATTAAAATTAGAAAACATTGGTAAAATATTATATTGTCATTTAAAGAATTATAGATTTACATCTCTTGAACGCAATCAACTTGCCAGATTTAAAAATAACCTTACTGGGAAATCACACTTTGCAATAATCTGAGCACTGCGCCCAGAAAAATACGCGTTGCGATACAGACTAGACGTCATGTTGGGGAGATCTAAAATCGAAAATACTATGTAAATAATCCATTACCTTTGATTCTCTTCATCAGATGTCACTTCCAGGTATCACAGGTCCATAACGAATGTAGTTTTGTTAAAAAAAGCTCATCATTTATGTCCAAAAATCTCCGTCTCGTTAGCACATGATGTAAGCCAGCCGGACTTCTCGTCATGAACGAGGGGAAAAAATATATTTCCGTTCGTTCAAACATGTCAAACGTTGTATAGCATAAATCATTAGGGCCTTTTTTAACCAGAACATGAATAATATTCAAGGTGGACGAATGCATACTCTTTTATAACGTATTGGAACGAGGGTACCCAACATGAACTAGCGCACCAGGTGTCTAATGGGCCATCATCGTTCCATGGCTCTTGTTCGGTCAGATCTCCCTCCAGAAGACTCAAAACACTTTGTAAAGGCTGGTGACATCTAGTGGAAGCAATAGGAAGTGCCAAAATATTCCTAAACCCCTGTGTTTTTCAATGGGATAGGTTTAAAGTCAATACAACACATCAGGTATCCACTTCCTGTCAGAAAATGTCTCAGGGTTTTGCCTGCCAAATGAGTTCTGTTATACTCACAGACACCATTCAAACAGTTTTGGAAACTTTAGAGTGTTTTCTATCCATATATAATAAGTATATGCATATTCTAGTTACTGGGTAGGATTAGTAACCAGATTAAATCGGGTACATTTTTTTTATCCAGACGTGCAAATGCTGCCCCCTAGACCCAACAGGTTAACTATTGCCGTGCGTGGATACCCCATTTTGCATTACATAGAGGGAAGCTTAGTGAGTTGATATATGGTAAAGCTATGGCAGCAAAAGATAAGATCAAGTGGACAGATGAGGCTGAAAATCAGTTTTTAAACATTAAAAAGTTATTAACATCTAGCTCAGTACTGGCGTTTCCCAGATATGATCGCCCCTTTACCCAGACAGTAGACTGTAGGGAGGGGTTCATGACATCAGTACTGACCCAGAGACACGGGGGAAAAAATTAGGCCTATTGCTTACTATTCCTCCCGATTAGATGAAGTAGCCCAAGCCATGCCACTATGTTTGCAGTCTGTGGTGGCAGCAGCTCAGGCAGTTGAGGACTCGGCATCTGTTGTGCTCTATCATGATTTGACTTTAAAAGCTCCTCATGTCGTATCCATACTGTTGTTAGAACATAAGATGGCTTACATGTCACCAGCTAGACATTTGTCTCATATGATAATTCTTTTGAACATGCCTAATTTGACAATAGGATGTTGTACTACTCTGAACCCCTCAACATTAGTTCCTATTGCAACAGATGGCAGCCCACATGATTGTGTAACAGAAACTGAGAAAGTTGTCTTACCAAGACCCGATTTGACTTATCTAGCTTTACCTGATGGGGAACTGACTATGTTTGTAGATGGATCATCAAGAAAGAACCATGATGGTACTAATGCGACAGGATATGCTATAGTTACAGACACAGAGGTCTTGGAAGCAGAGCCGTTACCGAGAAACTATTCAGCACAATAAGCAGAAATAGTAGCACTTACCCGTGCGTGTCAGTTAGGGACAGGAAAACGTATTACTATTTACACAGACAGTGCCTATGCATTTAACCTCTATGGGCTAGGTGGGACGCTAGCGTCCCACCCGTGGTGCACTCCATCAACAGCAGGTGCATTTCAAGAGCGGCAAATTTGAATCCAAATAAATGTCAAAATTCAAATTTTTCAAACATACAACTATTTTACACCCTTTGAAAGATAAACATCTCCTTAATCTAACCACGTTTTACGATTTCAAAAAGGTTTTACGGCGAAAGCATAAATTTAGAGTATGTTAGGACAGTACATTTACAAGAGTTGTGTGTAATGTTTTGTCAATTCAAAGACAGGGTCACCAAAACCATAAAACCAGCTAAAATGATGCACTAACCTTTTACAATCTTCATCAGATGACACTCCTAGGACATTATGTTAGACAATGCATGCATTTTTAGTTCTATCAAGTTCATATTTATATCCAAAAACAGGGTTTTACTATGGCATTGATGTTGAGGAAATCGTTTCCCTCCAATAACCGGCAGTCAAGTCAGCACCACTAATTAAATAATTAAAATTAGAAAACATTGGTAAAATATTATATTGTCATTTAAAGAATTATAGATTTACATCTCTTGAACGCAATCAACTTGCCAGATTTAAAAATAACCTTACTGGGAAATCACACTTTGCAATAATCTGAGCACTGCGCCCAGAAAAATACGCGTTGCGATACAGACTAGACGTCATGTTGGGGAGATCTAAAATCGAAAATACTATGTAAATAATCCATTACCTTTGATTCTCTTCATCAGATGTCACTTCCAGGTATCATAGGTCCATAACGAATGTAGTTTTGTTCAAAAAAGCTCATCATTTATGTCCAAAAATCTCCGTCTTGTTAGCACATGATCTAAGCCAGCCGGACTTCTCGTCATGAACGAGGGGAAAAAATATATTTACGTTCGTTCAAACATGTCAAACGTTGTATAGCATAAATCATTAGGGCCTTTTTTAACCAGAACATGAATAATATTCAAGGTGGACGAATGCATACTCTTTTATAACGTATTGGAACGAGGGTACCCAACATGAACTCGCGCGCCATGTGTCTAATGGGCCATCATCGTTCCATGGCTCTTGTTCGGTCAGATCTCCCTCCAGAAGACTCAAAACACTTTGTAAAGGCTGGTGACATCTAGTGGAAGCAATAGGAAGTGCCAAAATATTCCTCAGCCCCTGTGTTTTTCAATGGGATAGGTTTAAAGGTAATACAACACATCAGGTATCCACTTCCTGTCAGAAAATGTCTCAGGGTTTTGCGTGCCAAATGAGTTCTGTTATACTCACAGACACCATTCAAACAGTTTTAGAAAAATTAGGGTGTTTTCTATCCATATGTAATAAGTATATGCATATTGTAGTTACTGGGTAGGAGTGGTAACCAGATTAAATCGGGTATGTTTTTTTATCCAGCCGTGTCAATACTGCCCCCTAGCCCTAACAGGTTAACACAGTACACATATTTGCAGCCCAATGGAGAAACAGGGGAATGGTAACCACTTCTGGGAAACCTATTACACACACTCAGTTGATTTTGAATCTATTAGATGCTGTACTTTTGCCAGAAAAGTTAGCTATTTGTAAATGTGAGGCCCACATTAGAGGGACAGATAGTGTCAGTAACAACAACAGAAAAGCAGATGCGGAAACGAAAAAGGCAGGTCTTAAACCGCAGCCGTCGACACAGCAGTTCTTAAAAGAGGAAGTAAACATAGACAAAGCTATATTAAAATTGTCAGTCTAGAGCACAAGTGAAAGGGATTTCGAAAAGGGAGAAGTTAGGAGCAATTTATATAAGGACGGTATTTGGTATCATGATAAGTTACCAATACTACCTAAGTCATTGTTTCGAGATGCGGCAAGATTGACACATGGGCAGAGCCATGTGTCAACAGGGGGGGATAGTAGAGCAGGTTCGGAAACACTTTGTGGCCTATTGGATGACGAACTACTTAAAAAAACATTTTTTATAATAGATAAGTATATTAAATGGGAAGAAGCGGTCCCAACTTACTGGGTGGACACGATTAGGGTAGTTGGTTTACTAGGATCTATCTCTTTAACCTGTTAGGGCTAGGGGGCAGTATTGACACAGCTGGATAAAATACATACCCGATTTAATCTGGTTACCACTCCTACCCAGTAACTAGAATATGCATATACTTATTACACATGGATAGAAAACACCCTAAAGTTTCTAAAACTGTTTGAATGGTGTCTGTGAGTATAACAGAACTCAAATGGCAGGTCAAAACCTGAGAGATTCCTTTACAGGAAGTGGCCTGTCTGACCATTTCTTGAACTTCTTTTCCATCTCTATCTTTTACTAAGGATCTCTGCTCTAACGTGACACTTCCCACGTCTTCCATAGGTTCTCAGAGCCCGGGAAAAAACAGAATGTCGTCATTCCAGCCCCAGGCTGAAACACATTATCGCCTTTCTCAAGTGGCCGATCAAGGGACTCTGGGCTTATGCGTGTGACCCGACCGCCCCCGCCTTTGTGATTTTTTTCTCTGTTTGCCGAAAAGGAGATTCCCTGTCGGAATATTATCGCTTTTCTACGAGAAAAATGGCGTAAAAATGGATTTTAAACAGCGGTTGACATGCTTTGAAGTACGGTAATGGAATATTTAGAATTTTATTGTCACGAATTGCGCCATGCGCGCGACACTTCTTTACCATTTCGGATAGTGTCTGGAACGCGCGAACAAAACGCCGCTATTCGGATATAACGATGGATTATTTTGGACCAAACCAACATTTGTTATTGAAGTAGCAGTCCTGGGTGTGCATTCTGACGAAGACAACAAAAGGTAATCAAACTTTTATAATAGTAAATATGATTATGGTGAGTGCTAAACTTGCCGGGTGTCTAAATAGCGAGCCCGTGATGCCTGGGCTATGTACTTAGAATATTGCAAAATGTGCTTTCACCAAAAAGCTATTTTAAAATCGGACATATCGAGTGCATAGAGGAGGTCTGTATCTATAATTCTTAAAATAATTGTTATGCTTTTTGTGAACGTTTATCGTGAGTAATTTAGTAAAATGTTAGCGAATTCCCCGGAAGTTTGCGGGGGGTATGCTAGTTCTGAACGTCACATGCTAATGTAAAAAGCTGGTTTTTGATATAAATATGAACTTGATTGAACAAAACATGCATGTATTGTATAACATAATGTCCTAGGGTTGTCATCTGATGAAGATCATCAAAGGTGAGTGCTGCATTTAGCTGTCTTCTGGGTTTTGGTGACATTATATGCTGGCTTGAAAAATGGGTGTCTGATTATTTCTGGCTTGGTACTCTGCTGACATAATCTAATGTTTTGCTTTCGTTGTAAAGCCTTTTTGAAATCGGACAGTGTGGTTAGATTAACGAGAGTCTTGTCTTTAAATAGCTGTAAAATAGTCATATGTTTGAGAAATTGAAGTAATAGGATTTTTAAGGTTTTGAAAATCGCGCCACAGGCTGCAAGTGGCTGTGACGTAGGTGGGACGAATTCGTCCTGCCTAGCCCAGAGAGGTTAAATAATGGATTACATTTTAGCTGATCAGGTAAACCATATAGAATGCCAGAGTTAGAGAGGCCAGAACAGGTAGACATAGAAGTTGAAGATATACTAACAGAACACATGGTTAACCAAACCCGTATGTCCGAGACTTTGTGTCCAACAGGTGAATTACAGGAGAAGATGATTCACTCAATCCAACCAGGAGACTGGGTGTGGATCCAGTCCCTGAGGAGAAAAGAACTGGAAACAGCCACGGTGGGAGGGCACATACCAAGTGTTCCTGGTAATAGCCTTCGTGGTGAGAATAGCTGAAAGAGCTACCTGGGTTCATATCACACATTGCGGGAGGGTAAGACACACTGACACTGTCGAACAATCACAGAGTTAGGAGAAGAACCGAATACCAATAAGGTTCGGGGGTTACCTCTCTAACGAAGATTCCCTAACCCGCCCGATACTCACTGTGTGCGTTCATAGAAGTGAAAGTGTGGTTTGGCCTCTAGCCAGTGATATATTCTCCGGGAGGGGGTGGGGCTTTACAGGGGTACTGGTCAGTCTGAGCTGTCTGATTGTGTAAGCCATATTCCTAATACACCATGAACCACTCGAGAAGTCAGAAAGTGGTAACTTGACCCATAGTGTAGAAGATGAGGAGTTTTTATGGCCTAGGTACAAAAGGTCACTCGATCTGGATAAAAAGGAAGTGAGAGTAGAGTTAGGGAAGGATGTCTCAATAGAGTTCTATGCAGACCAAATGGGGTCCCTAACCTCCTGGCAGTCTAGGACTCGGACTTCATGGGGAAGATATCTGTGTAGATCCCAGTGTAACTCATGGAATCAGGTCATAGCTCACACAGAGAGAGAAGGCTATGTCGATCCACACACCCAATATAGAAACAGATGGAGTATAGTGAAGGTCAGGGTTTTTGACTGCAATCCAGAGCAAGGGAAGTATTGCTTGAAGATAGGAATGACCATTAAAAGCATAAATAAAGAGGATTTAGGGTTATGGTATGTTGGCCTTGACCAGACCATTGTCGACACTGCGGTACCATTCCGAGTAGTAGAGGTTAGGACAGGAGATAGTTCTACTGCCAGCCAGAATACCAGTAGTACCCCTGATAAAACGGACATTACCCGTGTAGTCATCCAGAGCCAAGGACCGGTGAGGATAGTTCAGACGAAAGATCTTAAGGAAGTGATTGAGGTGGAGACTTGGTTTGGGGATTCCAACCTATGGCTGGAATGGATTCAGTATACAGCTAGATCAGTAGCTAAAGAAGAAGGTTATGCCTGCGCAACAGCCAAACTTCAGTTGACAACCATCCCCTTTCTACTCCATGGAATTAATTTACCAAGGGGAATGGCCTGTATGGTAAAGCTGTTCATGAAAGCAAGGAAGCCAGACAGTTGCACTGATCTGCATTATCTGTATCCTATGTGCCCATTAGATCCAGACTTCCCACTTTCATAGTCGCAGGAGGAGACTATTATTGCGTGGCTCGACACAACACACACGGATGGAACGTAGGGGAAGTAAGAACATGCAATAGGACAGAGAATGTTACAACGGACGAGACAATGAGGGACCTGACTGGGTGGTTGAGTTCCGAGGACTTTAGTAAGATAAAAAGGCCGAGAGCGGATGTCTGGTGGTTTTGTGGAGGTATGAAGCTGTGGCCAAACCTCCCTGCAAATTGGACTGGTATTTGTGCATTGGTACAGTTAGGCATGCCCTTCACCCTTATACAACACAAAGACCTAGTGCCAGGTGAAAGAGATGGGAGGAGTGCTCCGTCAGGGTCCTTTGAGGATAGAATTTACATTGATAGCATTGGGGTTCCAAGGGGGGTGCCTGATGAGTTTAAAGCTAGGAATCAGATATGGGCTGGATTGGAATCAAGTCTTTTTGGTGGTCAACTCTCAATAAAAATGTGGATTAGATAAATTACATTTATTATAACCAACAGCGTTTCATCAACTATACCAGAGAGGCAATTCAAGGGTTAGCAGAACAGACAGCTGCGAACACTTTGATGGTATTGCAGAATAGAATAGCTTTGGATATGCTTCTGGCTGAAAAGGGTGGTGTGTGTGTGATGTTCGGATCTGAATGCTGTACTTTCATCCCTGAGAACACTGCTCCAGATGGATTATTGACCAAGGCCCTGGTCGGTCTAAACAATTTAGTTCAGGAGTTAGCAGAAAATTTCGGGGTGGACACGGCACTCACGGGATGGTTTGGTAGTACGTTCGGAAAATGGAAAAAGGTTGTAATCACTGTGTTGTGGGCTGCTTTCACCTGTATGACTGTGTTGATATTATGTGGTTGTTGTTTGGTCCCTTGTGCGAGAGGTCTCATTTCCAGGGCTCTGGAGAGATCGATGACGGAGCAGATGGTGAGATACGGACCGATTCCAAGTTCAGACCAGTGGGATGACAAATACCTACCGCCGAGCCTGGTGGAGGATTCATTCAATTACGAGGAGCCCATGTTTAGGAAGACTGTTTCTCTAAATGAAGGTCATAGCAAAAATCCTAATCCTGACTGGACATAGGCTTAGAACAGTCATTGATAAGTATGTAATGAAAATACATGTATTCGTTTTCTTTGATCTAGTTTGATTTTGTGTGACATTTCTGAATCCAATAAAAATAGATGTGTTAATGTGTATGTGAAATATTTAGCCAATAGGGTGGATTGTAATGGAAATAATATGATTAACCTGTTAGGGCTAGGGGGCAGTATTGACACGGCCGGATAAAAAACGTATCCGATTTAATCTGGTTACTACTCCTGCCCAGTAACTAGAATATGCATATAATTATTAGCTTTGGATAGAAAACACCCTAAAGTTTCTAAAACTGTTTGAATGGTGTCTGTGAGTATAACAGAACTCCTATGGCAGGCAAAAACCTGAGAAGGTTTCATGCAGGAAGTGGCCTGTCTGACAAGTGGTCGTTCTTCTTGTCTCTGTTTATTGAAGAGTCAGGATCTTAGCTGTAACGTGACACTTCCTACGGCTCCCATAGGCTCTCAGAGCCTGGGAAAAAGCTGAACGATATTGAGGCAGCCCCTGGCTGAAACACATTATCGCCTTTGCCAAGTGGCCGATCAGAGGACAAAGGAATTAGGTGCGTGCCCGAGTCGACCCAGTGATATATTTTCTTTCGTCTGTTTACCTAATTGCAGATTCCCAGTCGGAATATTATCGCTTTTTTACGAGAAAAATGGCATAAAAATTGATTTTAAACAGCGGTTGACATGCTTCGAAGTACGGTAATGAAATATTTAGAAATCTTTTGTCACGAAATGCGCCGTGCGCGTGACCCTTATTTACCATTCGGATAGTGTCTAGAACGCACGAACAAAACGCCGCTGTTGGAACATAACTATGGATTATTTTGGACCAAACCAACATTTGTTATTGAAGTAGAAGTCCTGGGAGTGCATTCTGATGAAGAACAGGAAAGGTAATCAAACTTTTCTAATAGTAAATCTGATTTTGGTGATGGCTAAACTTGCTGGGTGTCTAAATAGCTAGCCCTGTGATGCCGGGCTATCTACTGAGAATATTGCAAAATGTGCTTTCACCGAAAAGCTATTTTAAGATCGGACATATCGAGTGCATAGAGGAGTTCTGTATCTATAATTCTTAACCTGTTAGGGCTAGGGGGCAGTATTGACACGGCTGGATAAAAAACTTACCCGATTTAATCTGGTTACTACTCCTGCCCAGTAACTAGAATATGCATATAATTATTGGCTTTGGATAGAAAACACCCTAAAGTTTCTAAAATTGTTTGAATGGTGTCTGTGAGTATAACAGAACTCATATGTCAGGCAAAAACCTGAGAAGATTTCATGCAGGAAGTGGCCTGTCTGACAAGGTGTCGTTCTTCTTGTCTCTGTTTATTGAAGAGTGAGGATCTTAGCTGTCCCGTGACACTTCCAACGACTGCCATAGGTTCTCAGAAGGCGGCAAAACGCTGAATCGTGGCTTTGCAGGCTCTGGCTGAAACAAAGTAGCGCGTTTGGGTAGTGGCTGGTTACAGTACTGTGAGACTCAGGCTCGTGCCCGCGTCGACCGAAAGCTTTGTTTTCTTTCCTCTGTTTAGCTAAATGGACATTCCCGGTCGGAATATTATTGCTTTTTTACGAGAAAAATGGCATAAAAATGGATTTTAAACAGCGGTTGACATGCTTCGAAGTACGGTAATGGAATATTTAGATTTTTTTTGGTCACGAATTGCGCCATGCGCACGACCCTGATTTACCATTTCGGATAGTGTCTGGTACGCACGAACAAAACGCCGCTATTCGGATATAACGATGGATTATTTTGGACCAAACCAACATTTGTTATTGAAGTAGCAGTCCTGGGAGTGCATTCTGACGAAGACAACAAAAGGTAATCAAACTTTTATAATAGTAAATCTGATATTGGTGAGTGCTAAACTTGCCGGGTGTCTAAATAGCTAGCTCGTGATGGTTGGGTTATGTACTTAGAATATTGCAAAATGTGCTTTCACCAAAAAGCTATTTTAAAATTGGACATATCGAGTGCATAGAGGAGTTCTGTATCTATAATTCTTAAAATAATTGTTATGCTTTTTGTGAACGTTTATCGTGAGTAATTTAGTAAATTGTTAGTGAATTCGCCGGAAGTTTGCGGGGGGTATGCTAGTTCTGAACGTCACATGCTAATGTAAAAAGCTGGTTTTTGATATAAATATGAACTTGATTGAACAAAACATGCATGTATTGTAAAACATAATGTCCTAGGGTTGTCATCTGATGAAGATCATCAAAGGTTAGTGCTGCATTTAGCTGTCTTCTGGGTTTTTGTGACATTATATGCTAGCTTGAAAAATGGGTGTCTGATTATTTCTGGCTTGGTACTCTGCTGACATAATCTAATGTTTTGCTTTCGTTGTAAAGCCTTTTTGAAATCGGACAGTGTGGTTAGATTAACCTGTTAGGGCTAGGGGGCAGTATTGACACGGCTGGATAAAAAAACATACCCGATTTAATCTGGTTACCACTCCTACCCAGTAACTAGAATATGCATATACTTATTACATATGGATAGAAACCACCCTAAATTTTCTAAAACTGTTTGAATGGTGTCTGTGAGTATAACAGAACTCATTTGGCAGACAAAACCCTGAGACATTTTCTGACAGGAAGTGGATACCTGATGTGTTGTATTGCCTTTAAAAATATCCCATTGAAAAACACAGGGGCTGAGGAATATTTTGGCACTTCCTATTGCTTCCACTAGATGTCACCAGCCTTTACAAAGTGTTTTGAGTCTTCTGGAGGGAGATCTGACCGAACAAGAGCCATGGAACGATGATGTCCCATTAGACACCTGGCGCGCGAGTTCATGTTGGGTACCCTCGGTCCAATACGTTATAAAAGAGTATGCACTCGTCCACCTTGAATATTATTCATGTTCTGGTTAAAAAAGGCCCTAATGATTTATGCTATACAACGTTTGACATGTTTGAACGAACGTAAATATATTTTTTCCCCTTGTTCATGACGAGAAGTCCGGCTGGCTTAGATCATGTGCTAACAAGACGGAGATTTTTGGACATAAATGATGAGCTTTTTTGAACAAAACTACATTCGTTATGGACCTGTGATACCTGGAAGTGACATCTGATGAAGAGAATCAAAGGTAATGGATTATTTACATAGTATTTTCGATTTTAGATCTCCCCAACATGACGTCTAGTCTGTATCGCAACGCGTATTTTTCTGGGCGCAGTGCTCAGATTATTGCAAAGTGTGATTTCCCAGTAAGGTTATTTTTAAATCTGGCAAGTTGATTGCGTTCAAGAGATGTAAATCTATAATTCTTTAAATGACAATATAATATTTTACCAATGTTTTCTAATTTTAATTATTTAATTTGTGGCGCTGACTTGACTGCCGGTTATTGGAGGGAAACGATTTCCTCAACATCAATGCCATAGTAAAACGCTGT
This sequence comes from Salmo salar, assembly GCF_965601325.2. Taxonomy (NCBI): domain Eukaryota; kingdom Metazoa; phylum Chordata; class Actinopteri; order Salmoniformes; family Salmonidae; genus Salmo; species Salmo salar. Next base: position 263,468 of record NW_027675329.1, on the reverse strand, counting down.
TTTTGGATATAAATATGAACTTGATAGAACTAAAAATGCATGCATTGTCTAACATAATGTCCTAGGAGTGTCATCTGATGGAGATTGTAAAAGGTTAGTGCATCATTTTAGCTGGTTTTATGGTTTTGGTGACCCTGTCTTTGAATTGACAAAACATTACACACAACTCTTGTAAATGTACTGTCCTAACATACTCTAAATTTATGCTATCGCCGTAAAACCTTTTTGAAATCGTAAAACGTGGTTAGATTAAGGAGATGTTTATCTTTCAAAGGTTGTGAAATAGTTGTATGTTTGAAAAATTTGAATTTTGACATTTATTTGGATTCAAATTTGCCGCTCTTGAAATGCACCTGCTGTTGATGGAGTGCACCACGGGTGGCACGCTAGCGTCCCACCTAGCCCATAGAGGTTAACGAGAGTCTTGTCTTTAAATAGCTGTAAAATAGTCATATGTTTGAGAAAATGAAGTAATAGCATTTCAAAGGTTTTGAAAATCGCTCCACAGGATTCAACTGGCTGTTACGTAGGTGGGACGAAGTTAACCCCAGAGAGGTTAAATTTACTAAATTACTCACGATAAACGTTCACAAAAAGCATAACAATTATTTTAAGAATTATAGATACATTACTCCTCTATGCACTCGATATGTCCGATTTTAACCTCTCTAGGCTAGGCGGGACGAATTCGTCCCACCTACGTAACAGCCACTGCCAGCCTGTGGCGCGATTTTCAAAACCTTAAAAATCCTATTACTTCAATTTCTCAAACATATGACTATTTTACAGCCATTTAAAGATAAGACTCTCGTTAATCTAACCACACTGTCCGATTTCAAAAAGGCTTTACAACGAAAGCAAAACATTAGATTATGTCAGCAGAGTACCAAGCCAGAAATAATCAGACACCCATTTTTCAAGCCAGCATATAATGTCACCAAAACCCAGAAGACAGCTAAATGCAGCACTCACCTTTGATGATCTTCATCAGATGACAACCCTAGGACATTATGTTATACAATACATGCATGTTTTGTTCAATCAAGTTCATATTTATATCAAAAACCAGCTTTTTACATTAGCATGTGACGTTCAGAACTAGCATACTTCCGGGGAATTCGCTAACATTTTACTAAATTACTCACGATAAACGTTCACAAAAAGCATAACAATTATTTTAAGAATTATAGATACAGACCTCCTCTATGCACTCGATATGTCCGATTTTAAAATAGCTTTTTGGTGAAAGCACATTTTGCAATATTCTAAGTACATAGCCCAGGCATCACGGGCTCGCTATTTAGACACCCGGCAAGTTTAGCACTCACCATAATCATATTTACTATTATAAAAATGTCATTACCTTTTGTTGTCTTCGTCAGAATACACACCCAGGACAGCTACTTCAATAACAAATGTTGGTTTGGTCCAAAATAATCCATCGTTATATCCGAATAGCGGCGTTTTGTTCGTGCGTTCCAGACACTATCCGAAATAGTAAAGAAGTGTCGCACGCTTGGCGCAATTCCTGACAATAAAATTCAAAGTATTCCATTACCGTACGTCGAAGCATGTCAACCGCTGTTTAAAATCAATTTTTACGTAATTTTTCTCGTAGAAAAGCGATAATATTCCGACAGGGAATCTCCTTTTCGGCAAACAGAGGAAAAAATCCCAAAGGCGGGGGCGGTCGGGGTCACGCGCATAAGCTAGTGTCTCTTGATGGGCCACTTGAGAAAGGCGATAATGTGTTTCAGCCTGGGGCTGGAATGACGACATTCTCTTTTTTCCCGGGCTATGAGAGCCTATGGACGACGTGGGAAGTGTCACGTTAGAGCAGAGATCCTTAGTAAATGATAGAGATGGCAAAGAAGTTCCAGAAATGGTCAGACAGGCCACTTCCTGTAAAGGAATCTCTCAGGTTTTGACCTGCCATTTGAGTTCTGTTATACTCACAGACACCATTCAAACAGTTTTAGAAAATTTAGGGTGTTTTCTATCCATATGTAATAAGTATATGCATATTCTAGTTACTGAGTAGGAGTGGTAACCAGATTAAATCGGGTATGTTTTTTATCCAGCCGTGTCAATGCTGCCCCCTAGCCCTAACAGGTTAAAATAGTTTTTCGGATGAAGCACATTTTGCAATATTCTGAGTAGATAGCCCGGCATCACAGGGCTAGCTATTTAGACACCCGGCAAGTTTAGCCTTCACCAAAATCCCATTTACTATAACAAAAATGGTCTTACCTTTCCTGTTCTTCGTCAGAATGCACTCCCAGGACTTCTACTTCAATAACAAATGTTGGTTTGGTCCCAAACAATCCATTGTTATATCCAAACAGCGTCGTTTTGTTCGTGAGTTCTAGACACTATCCGAAATGGTAAATAACGGTCCCACGCATGGCGCATTTCGTGACAAAAAATTTCTAAATATTCCATTACCGTACTTCGAAGCATGTCAACCGCTGTTTAAAATAAATTTTTATGCCATTATTCTTGTAAAAAAGCGATAATATTCCGACCGGGAATCTGCAATTAGCTAAACAGCCGAAGGAAAATACTGCAAGGGGTCGAATCGGGCACGCGCCTAATTCCATTCTCCTCTGATGGGCCACTTGGAAAAGGCGATAATGTGTCTCAGCCTGACGCTGCCTCGTCATCGTTCAGGTTTTTCCCGGGCTCTGAGAGCCTATTGGAGCCCTAGTAAATGTCACGTTACAGCTAAGATCCTGACTCTTCAATACACAGAAGCAAGAACAACAACACCTTGTCAGACAGGCCACTTCCTGCATGAAACCTTCTCAGGTTTTTGCCTGCCATAGGAGTTCTGTTATACTCACAGACACCATTCAAACAGTTTTAGAAACTTTAGGGTGTTTTCTATCCATATGTAATAAGTATATGCATATTCTAGTTACTGGGTAGGAGTGGTAACCAGATTAAATCGGGTACGTTTTTTATCCGGACGTGAAAATACTGCCCCCTATCCCAAACAGGCTAAGGACACCTTTCTTTCCATGACAAACTGACCAGGCGTAACTCAATATTAGGAAGGTATCCTTAATATTTTGTCCACTCAGTGGCTCTGACCCTTTACATAACAGTCAATCCTCTTTTCCAGGAAACCTTCTTTAAATTTCCCCAAATGCTTCCACACTGCTGCTCTCTCACAGCTGCTCCAGGGCATCTTGGGTTGAGGAGTCATTCTCTTCTAACCTGATCACAGCTGCTCCAGGGCCTCTTGGGTTGAGGAGTCATTCTCTTCTAACCTGATCACAGCTGCTCCAGGGCCTCTTGGGTTGAGGAGTCATTCTCTTCTAATCTGATCACAGCTGCTCCAGGGCCTCTTGGGTTGAGGAGTCATTCTCTTCTAATCTGATCACAGCTGCTCCAGGGCCTCTTGGGTTGAGGAGTCATTCTCTTCTAACCTAATCACAAACAAAGACAAGATTCAAACAAATAAACATGATGGTCCAACATAATAGGGGACAGGGGAGGTATAGGGAAGGTAGGGGAGAGGAGGGGGTTATGGGGAAGGTAGGGGAGAGGAGGGGGTATAGGGAAGGTAGGTGAGAGGAGGGGGGACTTCCTCCATGTCAGGGAAGGTAGGGAAGAGGAGATGAAAAGGAAAGACTTTGTGTCAGGTAAGCAGCCTCCAAGTCTACCCTCACCAACTGACCAGACTGAGTGAGTTCTGAACATCCCTCTCTGTCCTCTGATGCTGCGTCCAAGTCTTCTTGGGTCTTTCTGGTGTCTCTGTCTTGACTCTTTAGTGAGTTTTTTCAGTTCTTTCCCAGGCTGCCTGAAAAACACAAAAAGATGGCACATACATAAGAGTTATAAACTATCAAAATAAAGAGAATCCCACACTCCATATATAAACTCCCAATAATTTATTGGTTATTTACGAACATTTCAGCATCACTGTGCCTTCTTCAGGGTGATGTCATCAATACTTGAACCAGGTTATCTAGACAAACAGTGCAATTAGTGCAAACAATGACAATAGAGAGGGGTGTGTCATAATGATTAAGTTAATTACAATGAAGTAATGACACTTTTTAAAAAAACAATAGTTTATGGCATATTAAATATTAAAAAATAGTAGGCTATATTATACATATACGGTTCTCCATGTAATCTGATTAATTACGATCTAGGATCAGGTCCCCCCCTCTCCATGTAATCTGATTCATTATGATCTAGGATCAGGTCCCCCCTCTCCATGTAATCTGATTCATTATGATATAGGATCAGGTCCCACCTTGTCCATGTAATCTGATTCATTATGATATAGGATCAGGTCCCCCCTCTCCATGTAATCTGATTTATTATGATATAGGATCAGGTCCCCCCTCTCCATGTAATCTGATTCATTATGATCTAGGATCAGGTCCCCCTCTCCATGTAATCTGATTCATTATAATCTAGGACCAGGTCCCCCCTCTCCATGTTTTCTGATTCATTATGATCTAGGATCAGGTCCCTCCTCTCCATGTAATCTGACTCATTATTTTCTAGGATAAGGTCCCCGCTCTCCATGTAATCTGATTCATTATGATCTAGGATCAGGTCCCCCCCCTCTCCATGTAATCTGATTCATTATGATCTAGCATCAGGTCCCCCCTCTCCATGTAATCTGATTCATTATTATCTAGGATCAGGTCCCCCCTCTCCATGTAATGTGATTCATTATGATCTAGGATAAGGTCCCCCCCTCTCCATGTAATCTGATTCATTATGATCTAGGATCAGGTCCCCCCTCTCCATGTAATCTGATTCATTATGATGTAGGATCAGGTCCCCCCTCTCCATGTAATCTGATTCATTATGATATAGGATCTTTTTATTTTTTTTATTTAATATTTATTTAACCAGGTAGGCCAGTTGAGAACAAGTTCTCATTTACAACTGCGACCTGGCCAAGAATAAAGCAAAGCAGTGCGACCGAAACACCAACACAGAGTTACCTGGAATAAACAAGCGTACAGTCAATGACACAATATAAAAAAGAAAGTCTATATACAGTGTGTGCAAATGGCGTGAGGGGGTAAGGCAATAAAAAGGCCGTAGTAACAAAGTAATCATAATTTATCAGATTAACACTGGAGTGATAGATGAGCAGATGATGATGTGTAAGTAGTGATACTGGTGTGCAAAAGAGCAGTAAAGTAAATAAAAACAGTATGGGGATGAGGTAGGTAGATTGGGTGGGCTATTTACAGATGGACTATGTACAGCTGCAGCGATCGGTTAGCTGCTCAGATAGCTGATGTTTAAAGTTAGTGAGGGAAATATAAGTCTCCGGCTTCAGCGATTTTTGCAATTCAAAGCCAAAGGAGGTGTTGGCTTTGGGGAATTAACAGTGAGATGTACCTGCTGGAGCGCGTGCTATGGGTGGGTGTTGTTATCGTGACCAGTGAGCTGAGATAAGGCGGAGCTTTACCTAGCATAGACTTGTAGATGACCTGGAGCCAGTGGGTCTGGCGACGAATATGTAGCGAGGGCCAACCAACTAAAATGACCTGTGTTGCAATCATGAAAAAAAACTACCCGGCCTTCATCGTTTGACATTGAGAACATTGGGAGAGATGAGAGCTGACGTTTTAGTAAATGTGCAGATTACGTATCTCAGTCACAGACAAGAAGCTCAATTAAGACATTATCTTCACCACTGGGACTGGGGACAACAGGACCACAGGCCAAATAATACAGCTCAACACTTCCATACTACCACAGTGAGTAGAATCAGGCTTCTGAACACAGAAAACTTGCAGAATTATTAATGATGAATTGTATTAGACGTTATTAGACATTTCTGTTGTTGAGGAGGATGGGAGACCCACAGAGACGTCAAAATGTTTTTCAAAAATCGTCGAAGAGTCATTTTTTTAACCTAAAGCATTTAATAAAGACACTTATAGTACAATATTATGGGGAATAGGAATGAGAGGGCTACTTACACCAGTTTTGGGAAGGGATCACAGCAGTGATTGAATGAGGGTATGAGGCATGAGTTGAGGTGTTCAGAGGCTTGACCAGTGCAGGACAGGATTTGACTGGGAAGACAATAACACAACACACTACACAGTGAGACAAAAGAGCTAAGAATGAGTTAGTCCAAGCAAGGAGTAAAATCATAGATGTGTAATAATGTCTTTGTGATTGACTCTACATAAAGTAATGAGAGAAAATTGACAGGGGTTCCCTCACAGTGCTTGGAGAGGAAACATTCAATGTGCCAGTGGATGAGTGGGCCACATGAGACGTGGCTTCCAGTTCATGTGAGGAGGTAGTTGACAATGGTAGTGGAGTGGTCATCGCTTGTTAACTTGTTATGGATGGTGGGCAGTATTTTCACGGCCGGATAAAAAAAAGTACCCGATTTAATCTGATTATTACTCCTGCCCAGAAACTAGAATATGCATATAATTATTAGCTTTGGATAGAAAACACTCCAAAGTTTCTAAAACTGTTTGAATGGTGTCTGTGAGTATAACAGAACTCATTTGGCAGGCCAAAACCTGAGAAGATTCCTTACAGGAAGTGCCCTCTCTGACCATTTCTTGGCCTTCTACACTCTCTTTATTGAAAACGGAGGATCTCTGCTGTAACGTGACACTTCCTACAGCTCCCATAGGCTCTCAGAAGGTGGCGGAACGGTGAATGATGACTTTGCAGGCCATGGCTGAAAAACAGTAGCGCATTTGGATAGTGGTCGATCTGAGAACAATGAGACTGGGGGCGCGTGCAGAGAAGACCCCATGTTTTTATTTTCAGTCTTTGAACGAAAACAACGACTCCCAGTTGGAATATTATCGCTTTTTTACGAGAAAAATCGCATAAAAATTGATTTTAAACAGCGTTTGACATGCTTCGAAGTACGGTAATGGAATATTTTTAAAATTTTTGTCACGAAAAGCACCGGGCACGTCACCCTTCGTAACTCTTCGGATAGTGTCTTGAACGCACAACAAAATGCCGCTATTTGGATATAACTATGGATTATTTGGAACCAAACCAACATTTGTTATTGAAGTAGAAGTCCTGGGAGTGCATTCTGATGAAGAACAGCAATGGTAATCCAATTTTTCTTATAGTAAATCTGAGTTTGGTGAGGGCCAAACTTGGTGGGTGTCAAAATAGCTAGCCCGTGATGGCGAGCTATCTACTCAGAATATTGCAAAATGTGCTTTCACCGAAAAGCTATTTTAAAATCGGACATAGCGATTGCATAAAGGAGTTCTGTATTTATAATTCTTAAAATAATTGTTATGCTTTTTGTGAATGTTTATCGTGAGTAATTTAGTAAATTCACAGGAAGTTTCGGTGGGTATGCTAGTTCTGAACGTCACATGCTAATGTAAAAAGCTGTTTTTTGATATAAATATGAACTTGATTGAACAAAACATGCATGTATTGTATAACATAATGTCCTAGGAGTGTCATCTGATGAAGATCATCAAAGGTTAGTGCTGCATTTAGCTGTCTTCTGGGTTTTTGTGACATTATATGCTAGCTTGAAAAATGGGTGTCTGATTATTTCTGCCTTGGTACTCTGCTGACATAATCTAATGTTTTGCTTTCGCTGTAAAGCCTTTTTGAAATCGGATAGTGTGGTTAGATAAAGGAGAGTATTGTCTTTAAAATGCTGTGAAATAGTCATATGTTTGAAAAATTGAAGTTTTTGTATTTTTGAGGAATTTGTAATTCGCGCCACGCCTATCATTGGATATTGGAGCAGGTGTTCCGCTAGCGGAACGTCTAGATGTAAGAGGTTAATCAGGCCTCACGTCTAAGTGGACCCCAGGTTAAGTTCTCACTTCTACAATTCAGTTTTCATCTATACCTGCCTATAACTTACCTATGCTGCTCTCCACTCAGTAACTGTTATCTAACAATTCTGTATCACTTCTATCTTCTCTCAATCCTGACTTATTATGGGATTATTACCTTCTGCTCTCTATCTTGCTCTCCTCCTGGCCCACCCTTTTGACACAAGGCTCTCATGTATTTTAGAAAAATCCACATGTCTTATAATAGTAATCCCTGAGATGATTCCATAGCTACTTAAATGTATCTCCATACTCTTCATGATCACCACAGATGTCATATATTCCTGTCCTGTTGGCTTAGAATATATCCTATATACTTAACCTAAGTCTACCGTTTTTCAGCCAGAGACTGCAAAGTCATCATTCAACCTTCTGAGAGCCTATGGGAGCCTTAGGAAGTGTCACGTTACAGCAGAGATCCTTTGTTTTCAATAAAGAGAGTGTAGAAGGCCAAGAAATGGTCAGAGAGGGCACTTCCTGTACAGAATCTTCTCAGGTTTTTGCCTGCCATATGAGTTCTGTAATACTCACAGACACCATTCAAACAGTTTTAGAAACTTTAGGGTGTTTTCTATCCAAATCAAACAATTATATACATATTCTAGTTTCTGTGCAGTAGGAATAACCAGATTAAATCGGGTACGTTTTTTATCCGGATGTGAAAATACTGCCCCCTACCCTAGAGAGGTTAAGCCAGGCACATAACCGTAATTTCTCCTGTAAGTCACTCTGAATAAGAGCGTCTGCTAAATGACTAAAATCATTAAAAAATATATATAAACATCCAATCCTGTCATACACTGAGTGGACAAAACTTTCCATGACATACACCGAGTGGACAAATCTTTCCATGACAGACTTACCAGGTTAAAGCTTTGATCCTTTATTGATGTCACTTGCTACATCCACTTCAATCATTGTAGATGAAAGAGAAGAGACGGGTTAAAGAAGAATTTTTTTCAAAGCCTTGAGACAATTGAGAAAATGGATTGTGTGTGTGTGCCATTCAGAGGGTGAATGGGCAACACAAAAGATTGGTTTGAGTGTCAAGAACTGCAACGCTGCTGGGTTTTTCACTCTCAACAGTTTCCCCGTGTGTATCAAGACTGGTCCAACACCCAAAGGACATCCAGCCAACTGGACACAACTGTGGGGAAGCAGTAGGGTCAACATGGCCCCAGCATCCCCATGGAACACCTTATCCATGCCCCGACGAACTGAAGCTGTTCTGAGGGCAAAAAGTGGTGCAACTCAATATTACGAAGGTGTTCTTAATACTCTTGGGGCTAGGTGGGACGCTAGCGTGCCACCCGTGGTGCACTCCATCAACAGCAGGTGCATTTCAAGAGCGGCAAATTTGAATCCAAATAAATGTCAAAATTCAAATTTTTCAAAAATACAACTATTTTACACCATTTGAAAGATAAACATCTCCTTAATCTAACCACGTTTTACGATTTCAAAAAGGTTTTACGGCGAAAGCATAAATTTAGAGTATGTTAGGACAGTACATTTACAAGAGTTGTGTGTAATGTTTTGTCAAGTCAAAGACAGGGTCACCAAAACCATAAAACCAGCTAAAATGATGCACTAACCTTTTACAATCTCCATCAGATGACACTCCTAGGACATTATGTTAGACAATGCATGCATTTTTAGTTCTATCAAGTTCATATTTATATCCAAAAACAGCGTTTTACTATGGCATTGATGTTGAGGAAATCGTTTCCCTCCAATAACCGGCAGTCAAGTCAGCGTCAGAAATTAAATAATTAAAATTAGAAAACATTGGTAAAATATTATATTGTCATTTAAAGAATTATAGATTTACATCTCTTGAACGCAATCAACTTGCCAGATTTAAAAATAACCTTACTGGGAAATCACACTTTGCAATAATCTGAGCACTGCGCCCAGAAAAATACGCGTTGCGATACAGACTAGACGTCATGTTGGGGAGATCTAAAATCGAAAATACTATGTAAATAATCCATTACCTTTGATTCTCTTCATCAGATGTCACTTCCAGGTATCACAGGTCCATAACGAATGTAGTTTTGTTCAAAAAAGCTCATCATTTATGTCCAAAAATCTCCGTCTCGTTAGCACATGATGTAAGCCAGCCGGTTTTCTCGTCATGAACGAGGGGAAAAAATATATTTCCGTTCGTTCAAACATGTCAAACGTTGTATAGCATAAATCATTAGGGCCTTTTTTAACCAGAACATGAATAATATTCAAGGTGGACGAATGCATACTCTTTTATAACGTATTGGAACGAGGGTACCCAAGATGAACTCGCGCGCAAGGTGTCTAATGGGCCATCATCGTTCCATGGCTCTTGTTCGGTCAGATCTCCCTCCAGAAGACTCAAAACACTTTGTAAAGGCTGGTGACATCTAGTGGAAGCAATAGGAAGTGCCAAAATATTCCTAAACCCCTGTGTTTTTCAATGGGATAGGTTTAAAGTCAATACAACACATCAGGTATCCACTTCCTGTCAGAAAATGTCTCAGGGTTTTGCCTGCCAAATGAGTTCTGTTATACTCACAGACACCATTCAAACAGTTTTGGAAACTTTAGAGTGTTTTCTATCCATATATAATAAGTATATGCATATTCTAGTTACTGGGTAGGATTAGTAACCAGATTAAATCGGGTACATTTTTTTTATCCAGACGTGCAAATGCTGCCCTCTAGACCCAACAGGTTAATGTTTTGTACACCCAGTTTACATCATCAATATTTGTTTTATTCCAACTGTTTGGTTATTATAACAGCGTCACTGAATGTACAACACATTAAGAACGCCTTCTCTTTCCATGACATTAGACAGACCAGGTGAATCCAGGTGAAACCTACGATCCCTTATTGATGTCACTTGTTAGATCCACTTCAATCAGTGTAGATGAAGAAGGGGAGGAGACAGGTAAAAAAAAATGCTTGAGACAATTGAGACATGGATTGTGTGTGTGTGTGTCATTCAGAGTGTGAATGGGCAAGATCAAAATACACTACAAAAGTATGTGAACACGTGCTCATCGAACATCTCAATCCAAAATCATGGGCATTGACATGGAGTTGGTCCCCCACTTTGCTGCTAGATGTTGGAACATTGCTGCGGGGGGACTTGCTTCCATTCAGCCACAAGAGCATTAGTGAGGTCGGGTCACTGATGTTGGGGGCAATTAGGTCCTGGCTCGCAGTCGGCGTTCCAATTCATCCCTAAGGTGTTCGATGGGGTTGAGGTGGGTTGAGGTTTGCAGGCCGGTCAAGTTCTTCCACATCGATCTCTGCCGTTGTTGCTCCTAGACGTTTCCACTTCACAATAACAGCACTTACAGTTGATCGGTGGGGGGGGGGGGGTACCTCTAGCAGGGCAGAAATTTCACGAAATGACTTGTTGGAAAGGTGGCATCCTATGACTGTGCCACGTTGAAAATCACTGAGCTCTTCAGTAAGGCCTTTCTACTGACAATGTTTGTCTATGGAGATTGCATGGCTGTGTGCTCAATTTTATAGACCTGTCAGCAACAGGTGTCTGAAATTGCTGTATCCACAAATTTGAAGGGGTGTTCACATACTATTTGTATATATAGTGTATTTAAGTTCCTTTGAACGGGGGTATGGTTATAGGTGCCAGGCGCACTGGTTTGTGTCAAGAACTGCAACGCTGCTGTTTTTTTTTTCACACTCAATAGTGTCCTGTGTGTATCGAGAATGGTCCACCACCCAAAGGACATCCAGTCAACCTGCCACAACTGTGGGGAAGCATTGGAGTCAACATGGGCGCAGCATCCCTATGGAACGCTTTCCACACCTTGTAGTGTCCATGACCCAACGAATTGAGACTGTTCTGAATGCAAAAGGGGGGGCGGGGGTAACTCAATATTAGGAAGGTATTGTTAATTTTTTGTACACTCAGTAGAAACAGAATTAGTATAATACAGTCAGGAAGACAGAGAGGTGATCTAGTTACTCAGTAGAAACAGAATTAGTATAATTCAGTCAGGAAGACAGGGATGTGAATGATCTAGCTACTGCCTGTCTTATTTATCGGTGGACCGTGTCTTCTTCTCTCAGTTGTGGTGTGCCGTGCGAACCCTGGAGAGCGCCCACGAGGGACTCGTGACCCCACAACCCCCCCAAAATACAGCCTCATCGGCACCCTCTCCAACTCGCCAGACTTTGTAGAGCACTTCCAGTGCCCCACTGGCTCCCTTGTGAACTGGGGTCACCGCTGCGTGTCGTGGTAGGGCCTGGCAGAACCACTGGCTCCCTTATGAACTGGGGTCACCGCTGCATGTCGTGGTAGGGCCTGGCAGACCCACAGGCTCCCTTATGAACTGGGGTCACCGCTGCGTGTCATGGTAGGGCCTGGCAGACCCACTGGCTCCCTTATGAACTGGGGTCACCGCTGCGTGTCGTGGTAGGGCCTGGCAGACCCACTGGCTCCCTTGTGAACTGGGGTCACCGCTGCGTGTCGTGGTAGGGCCTGGCAGACCCACTGGCTCCCTTATGAACTGGGGTCACCGCTGCATGTCGTGGTAGGGCCTGGCAGACCCACTGGAGGGCGCTGCCTGCCTGTGGAGGCTACATGGAGAACCAAGAGGAGGAGGAGGAGGAAGAGAACCTCCAACTAATCATCTAATGTTTTTTTCATCTAGTAAATTTTTTCTTTGTACATGACGCTGGATTACTTGTGGTTTGTGGGTAGAGCAGGACAGATCCCAGGTGAGCAAGAGGGAAGCGTGCGGAGAGAAACGTTGCTGTCAGCTGATGTGTGTGTAATTCCAGTGTTAGGGGATGGTATATTTCCTCTTCGTCCAAACACCATCACATCCCCCCACCCTACTCACCCGTGGGGTACAAAGGCACGTTTTATTTATTGTTTGCTGGACTTGGTAAGGGGCCGTCGCAGTCCTCACAGTGTACCCTGTTTACAATTCAAACCAGAGCCTCTAATGACTGAGAGCTCTCACTGAAAGCACTGTAACCTCACAGGAAGTGCTCATCTGCCTCTGTGACCTCGCAGGAAGTGCAAAAATCTTGGCTGTGACCTCACAAGAAGTGCAGAAACTTCACTGTGATTGAACATTGCAGGGTTTTTTTCTGGATTAAAACGGGGCTTAGGGTGGTGGGTGTGACAGGGGGCGTGGTAGGGCGCAGCAATTGGCGCAGTCGGCACAGCTGAATTTTTAAAGGCTGCCATCTTTGTGTTTTTTTTTTATCGCCATTTTTAAGACATGCATTTTTGCAGTTTTAAAGTTAATTTCCTGCAATTCTATGCATTTTGCCATGGCAAGTGCTGTGTTATTTTGCTCAAACTTAAAAACAATATCAATATTGTTAAATTCATTCTTTTTGGAATTTCACAAATATTATATTATTAAAACATACATGCTTGTAGGTCCATTGTCTTTTTTACATATTTTATTATAAATAAAATTACAGTTTGGACTTAAAATTATTTTAGGCGGCCCCCCCCCAAGGGTTTCTGTGGCAGAAAAATCCCTGCATTGTATATGGCTTCATCTCAAATGTATATTTAGTTAAAATTCTATTTCCTAAATGACTTACAGAGCCACATAAGTCATCCACAAGAGAGCACCACTGCTTCCGGTCTGCATTCCCTATATAGTAAACACATAGTACTATGTGGCTCTGGTAAATAGTAGTGACCTACGGGGTGTCAAAGGGTATCATTTGAGATGGAGCTATATAGACTAATCTCTCCTTTTCTTTCTCCGTTGCTTCACAGGAAGTTGTCGCTGAAATTCTAACCAGAAAGGAAGAGAGAGACAGTAGATTCCTCCAAACAACTATTTAAAAAAAAATAAGATTTGCATAAAAGGGAGCTGGTTAAATGAATTAGTGAAAAGTGAGTTAACATTCTAATGTGAATGATGATGATTTCTAATATTGTGTCTGGTTTCATCCATCAGATGTCTGTGATCTCACACTGGACCCAAACACAGTACACAGACGCCTCTCTCTGTCTGAGGAGAACAGAAAGGTGACATGGAGGACAGAGGAGCAGCCGTATCCTGATCACCCAGAGAGATTTGAGGACTGCAGACAGGTGCTGTGTAGAGAGGGTCTGACTGGGTGCTGTTACTGGGAGGCAGAGTGGAGTGGGGGGGCTGATATAGGAGTGACATATAAAGGAATCAGCAGGAGAGGAAGGGATAATGACTGTTGGCTTGGATACAATGACAAGTCCTGGAGTCTGTTCTGCTCTGACAACAGATACTCTGTCAGGCATAATAATCATCTCACTACCATAGACGTCCCCTCCTCCAGACCCCACAGAGTAGGAGTGTATCTGGACTGGCCAGCCGGCACTCTGTCCTTCTATAGAGCCTCCTCTGACACACTGACCCACCTGATCACATTCACCTCCACATTCACTGAGCCACTCTATCCAGGATTTAGAGTTCATGTTGACTCCTCAGTGTCCCTGAAATAATAACTGGACACACACACACACACACACACACACACACACACACACACACACACACACACACACACACACACACACACACACACACACACACACACACTGGACACACACTGGACACACACACACTGGACACACACACACTGGACACACACATAAATACACACTGGACACACACACTCAACACACACACACTGGACACACACACACACATACACACTGGACACACACACACACACACACACACTGAACACACACACACACACACACACACACACACACACACACACACACTGAAACACACACACACACACACTCACTGGACACACATACACACACACACTCACTGGACACACATACACACACACACTCACTGGACACACATACACACACACACTCACTGGACACACACACACACACACACACTCACTGGACACACACACACACACACACTGAAACACACACACACTGGCCACCCACTCAAACTGGACAAACACAAACACTGGAATGACATACACACACTCACTCAAACGGACATACAAACGCACTGGAAACACACTGGACACACACACACACTGGACACACACAAACACACTGGACACACACACACACACACACACACTGGACCCACTGGATAAACACACACACACTGGATAAACACACACTCACTGGACACACACACACTCACTGGACACACACACACTCACTGGACACACACACACACACTGGACACACACGCTTGACACACACACACGCTTGACACACACACTGGATACACACACACAAACACACTGGATACACACACACACACACACACACACACACACTGGATACACACACACACACACACACTGGATACACACACACACAAACACACTGTATACACACACACACACACACACACACACACACACACACAAACACTGGATACACACACACAAACACACTGAACACACACACACACACACACACTGGATACACACACACACACACACACTGGATACACACACACACACACACAAACACACTGGATACACACACACACACACACACACACACAAACACACTGGATACACACACACAAACACACTGAACACACACACACTGACACACATAAACACTGAAACACACACAATTGACAAACACACACTGGACACTCACACGTGTTAAATCAGTTTCTGGACCACAGGTTCTAGAACAGCTTCTATCCCAGTTCTATCTGCCTGTTAAATCAGTTTCTGGACCACAGGTTCTAGAACAGCTTCTATCCCAGTTCTATCTGCCTGTTAAATCAGTTTCTGGACCACAGGTTCTAGAACAGCTTCTATCCCAGTTCTATCTGCCTGTTAAATCAGTTTCTGGACCACAGGTTCTAGAACAGCTTCTATCCCAGTTCTATCTGCCTGTTAAATCAGTTTCTGGACCACAGGTTCTAGAACAGCTTCTATCCCAGTTCTATCTGCCTGTTAAATCAGTTTCTGGACCACAGGTTCTAGAACAGCTTCTATCCCAGTTCTATCTGCCTGTTAAATCAGTTTCTGGACCACAGGTTCTAGAACAGCTTCTATCCCAGTTCTATCTGCCTGTTAAATCAGTTTCTGGACCACAGGTTCTAGAACAGCTTCTATCCCAGTTCTATCTGCCTGTTAAATCAGTTTCTGGACCACAGGTTCTAGAACAGCTTCTATCCCAGTTCTATCTGCCTGTTAAATTATCAACCTAAACTGTTTTCATTCACACACACATATACACACACACACTGAACACACACACACACACACACACACACACACACACACACACACACTGGGCACATGCTCACACACTGAACACACACACACTGGACACACTCTGAACACACACACACACACTGAAACACACACACACACATACACACTCAAACTGGACAAACACACAGGACACACACACACACACACACACCCACACTGGACAAACACACACACTGGAAACACACACACACTTTGGACACACAAACACACTGGATACACACACACACACTCTGGACACACACACACACACACACTGAACACACACACACACTGACACACACAATGGACAAACACACACTGGACACTCACACATGACAGGCTTGTAATATTTTCTGATCTTTTACCACTTTGCATTTTTTATGATATATTTTACTGTTTGTGTTTGTACCACAGGAGGTTGGTGGGACCTTATTTAGGGAGGACAGGCTTGTAATGGCTGGAGTGTAATAAGTGGAATGGTATCAAACACGTGGTTTCCATGTGTTCCATTTCATTCACTCTGTTCCAGACATTATTATGAGCCGTCCTCCCCTCAGCAGCCTCCTCTGGTATGTACTGTCCTGTATGTGAGAGAGCTCCAACAAGGAATTACAATGTATGTATTACTTTTAATACCTGCAAATGGCAAATAAACTACTGGAACTCCTTATGAATGTCTGCAGCCGACAAGAGGTGAACATATTACCGGAATATTCTGCAAAATGTTGATGAAGACGTCACTCAATCCACCCAAAACAACATGCAGTCTTTCCACAAGACTCCCATGAAGTTATAGTGTGATGTTATGAGTCGACGTTAAAGTAACATTCTCACAACATACTGCACTTGTTTTATCCTGTTTTAGATGTATCCTCTGTTTAAACATTTAAACTCTTACAATAACACTGTTAAAATACCAATGTGATCATTTCTTGTCTTTTATGTTGGAAAAACAAATTGTACAATTATATGTGGACATACGCTCCATAGTTGTACAAGTATACATGGTTATATTGTACTTTTCATAATAAAACATACTTGAAACAAGAAAAAGCATGTTAATTGTGAAAACAATTTCGTTATTGATTTTTACATTGCTTCTCCTTGTCTCATGTTGACGTTTGTCATGAATCTTGACCTGGAGGCAGAACTGTGCGATTTCCTCTAGATATGTCAGCTGCAAAGTCAGAATTGGCTGTGGAAAATAATGTTGTTTTATGGTCTTAATTTAAGGGAAGGATTAGCAGTGTGGTTTGGGTTGAGGTTAGGATTAAAATCGGATTGTATTACTTTGTGCCTGTGCCAGCTAGTGAATACTTTGCTGAACTGCCTCCAGGGCAAGATTCATGACAATAAATGCCAACCTGCCTCCAGGGCAAGATTCATGACAATAAATGCCAACCTGCCTCCAGAACAAGATTCATGACAATAAATGCCAACCTGCCTCCAGGGCAAGATTCATGACAATAAATGCCAACCTGCCTCCCAGTCGTCCCCTCCTGATCTTTACAAGGCTGCAGAACATGCAAGCTAGTGAATAATAATAATAATAATAATAATTGAATAAAGAGAAGCTAGTGATGTGGGGGTTCTCTCATAACCCTCAGACCCCAGGTGGGTAGATGGCAGGTTGAATAAAGAGAAGCTAGTGATGTGGGGGTTCTCTCATAACCCTCAGTCCCCAGGTGGGTAGATGGCAGGTTGAATAAAGAGAAGCTAGTGATGTGGGGGTTCTCTCATAACCCTCAGTCCCCAGGTGGGTAGATGGCAGGTTGAATAAAGAGAAGCTAGTGATGTGGGGGTTCTCTCATAACCCTCAGTCCCCAGGTGGTTAGATGGCAGGTTGAATAAATAGAAAACAATAGGCTACATAAATCAATCCATAAATGTATAATTATTATGTAATTTACACAAAACATTAAGGACACCTTTCTTTCCATGACAAACTGACCAGGCGTAACTCAATATTAGGAAGGTATCCTTAATATTTTGTCCACTCAGTGGCTCTGACCCTTTACGTAACAGACAATCCTCTTTACCAGGAAACCTTCTTTAAATTTCCCCAAATGTTTCCACACTGATGCTCTCTCACAGCTGCTCCAGGACCTCTTGGGTTGAGGAGTCATTCTCTTCTAACCTGATCACAGCTGCTCCAGGGCCTCTTGGGTTGAGGAGTCATTCTCTTCTAACCTGATCACAGCTGCTCCAGGGCCTCTTGGGTTGAGGAGTCATTCTCTTCTAACCTGATCACAAACAAAGACAAGATTCAAACAAATAAACATGATGGTCCAACATAATGGGGGGGGGGGGGGTATAGGGAAGGTAGGGGAGAGGAGGGGGGTATAGGGAAGGTAGGGGAGAGGAGGGGGTTATAGGGAAGGTAGGGGAGAGGAGGGGGGTATAGGGAAGGTAAAGGAGAGGAGGGGGGGTATAGGGAAGGTAGGGGAGGGGGGTATAGGGAAGGTAGGGGAGAGGAGGGGGGTATAGGGAAGGTAGGGGAGAGGAGGGGGTATAGGGAAGGTAGTGGAGAGGAGGGGGTATAGGGAAGGTAGGGGAGAGGAGGGGGTATAGGGAAGGTAGGGGAGAGGAGGGGGTATAGGGAAGGTAGGGGAGAGGAGGGGGGATAGGGAAGGTAGGGGATAGGACATGAAAAATAAAAGACTTCATGTCAGGTAAGCAGCCTCCAAGTCTACCCTCACCAACTGATCATTAATTATGATCTAGGATCAGGTCCCCCTCTCCATGTAATCTGATTCATTATAATCTAGGATCAGGTCCTCCTCTCCATGTAATCTGATTCATTATGATCTAGGATCAGGTCCCCCCTCTCCATGTAATCTGATTCATTATGATCTAGGATCAGGTCCCCCCCTCTCCATGTAATCTGATTCATTATGATATAGGATCAGGTCCCCCCTCTCCATGTAATCTGATTCATTATGATCTAGGATCAGTCCCCCCTCTCCATGTAATCTGATTCATTATAATCTAGGATCAGGTCCCCCTCTCCATGTAATCTGATTCATTATGATCTAGGATCAGGTCCCCCCTCTCCATGTAATCTGATTCATTATAATCTAGGATCAGGTCCCCCCTCTCCATGTAATCTGATTCATTATGATATAGGATCAGGTCCCCCTTCTCCATGTAATCTGATTCATTATGATATAGCATCTTTTTATTTTTATTATTTCACCTTTATTTAACAAGGTGGCTAGTTGAGAACAAGTTCTCATTTACAACTGCGACCTGGCCAAGATAAAGCAAAGCAGTGCGACAGAAACAACAACACAGAGTTACATGGAATAAACAGGCGTACAGTCAACACAAAAGAAAAAAGAAAGTCTATATACAGTGTGTGCAAATGGCGTGAGGAGGTATGGCAATAAATAGGCCGTAGTAGCAAAGTAATCACAATTTAGCAGATTAACACTGGAGTGAAAGATGAGCAGATGATGATGAGCAGATGATGGTGTGTAAGTAGTGATACTGGTGTGCAAAAAAGCAGCAAAGTAAATAAAAACAATATGGGGATAAGGTAGGTAGATTGGGTGGGCTATTTACACATGGCCTATGTACAGCTGCAGCGATTGGTTAGCTGCTCAGATCGCTGATGTTTAAAGTTAGTGAGGGAAATATAAGTCTCCGGCTTCAGCGATTTTTGCAATTCGTTCCAGTCATTGGCAGCAGAGAACTGGAAGGAAAGGCGGCCAAAGGAGGTGTTGGCTTTGGGGATGACCAGTGAGATGTACCTGCTGGAGCTCATGCTACGGGTGGGTGTTGTTATCGTGACCAGTGAGCTGAGATAAGGCGGAGCTTTACCTAGTAAAGACTTATAGATGACCTGGAGCCAGTGGGTCTGGCGACGAATATGTAGCGAGGGCCAGCCGACTAAAATGACCTGGGTTGCAATCATGAAAAAAAAACTACCCGGCCTTCATGGTTTGACATTGAGAACATTGGGAGAGATGAGAGCTGACGTTTTAGTAAATGTGCAGATTACCTATCTCAGTCACAGACAAGAAGCTCAATTAAGACATTATCTTCACCACTGGGACTGGGGACAACAGGACCACAGGCCAAATAATACAGCTCAACACTTCCACACTACCACAGTGAGTAGAATCAGGCTTCTGAACACAGAAAACTTGCAGAATTATTAATGATGAATTGTATTAGACGTTATTAGACATTTCTGTTGTTGAGGAGGATGGGAGACCCACAGTATAGGTGCGTTACGCACAGAGACGTCAAAAATGTGTTTCAAAAATCGTCAAAGAGTCATTATTTTAACCTAAAGCATTTAATAAAGACACTTATAGTACAATATTATGGGGAATAGGAATGAGAGGCCTACTTACACCATTTTGGGAAGGGATCACAGCAGTGATTGAAATAGGGTATGAGGCATGAGTTGAGGTGTTCAGAGGCTTGACCAGTGCAGGACAGGATTTGACTGGGAAGACAATAACACATCACACTACACAGTTAGTCAACAGAGCTAAGAATGAGTTAGTCCAAGCAAGGAGTAAAATCATAGACGTGTAATAATGTGATTGTGTTTGTGATTGACTCTACATAAAGTAATGAGAGAAAAATTGACAGGGGTTTCCTCACAGTGCTTGGAGAGGAAACATTCAATGTGCCAGTGGATGAGTGGGCCACATGAGACGTGGCTTCCAGTTCATGTGAGGAGGTAGTTGACAATGGTAGTGGAGTGGTCATCACTTGTTAAATCATGGAACAGGAGGGGACTCAGCTGGAAATACAAATAGCAGATGCGTTCCCTTGAAGCTGAGCCATCGTAGGTTTGAACAACAAGTTTGTCCATGAAGATAAACACGGAATTCACATCTCGCCCACTTGGCAAATCAAAGTAGCCCAAGAAACTTTTTCTGAATAAAGCCCTGATCATCCACAAACAGAACCTGACGATAACTGAGAACGGCAAGCAGACTGGTGGCAACCATAGGTCCCAGAGTGGGGGGGGAGTTTTTTGCCCTGGGGCCCAGAGTTTGTCCTTATCTGTTGACCTAACCAGGAAAACTCTGGACCCTATAAGGTATGACAGTGATGAATCAGTTGTAAAAAGGTTTTGTAAGGGCTCTGATGGAACCAGTTTTAACTAATCAGGGCACATGGTTTTAATAACTCTTAGGGCTCGCGGACCGCTTGCGAAACACCTACGACAACATCCGGTGAAATTGCAGAGCGCCAAATTCAAAATTGGAATGTATTAAACATTCATGAAAATACAAGTGTCATACATCATTTAAAAGCTTAGAATCTTGGCAATCGAACTGCGTTGTCAGATTTCAAAAAGGCTTTACGGTGAAAGCATAGCTTTCGATTATCTGAGGACAGCACCCCACAATAACATATTTTCCAAACAAGCACAGGCGTCACAGAATCCCAAATAGCGATAAAATAAATCACTTACCTTTGAAGATCTTCCTCTGTTTGCAATCCCAAGGGTCCCAGCTACACAATTAATGGTCGTTTTGTTCGATAAAGTCCTTCTTTATATACCAAAATAGTCTGTTTAGCAGGCGCCGTGACTTCAGAAATCCACTCCTTCAACATGCAGACAAAGAAGTTCTAAAAGCTACCAGTAAATTTCATCCAAACAAGTCAAATAATGTGTCTATATCATCCTCAGGTTGTCTAAAATGTAAATAAACTATAATATTTCATACGGAAAGTACTGTGTTCAATAGGAATGACAAATACGCAAGTGTGCAGCCTCTCCATCGCGCACAAAAACACTGATGTGACCCAAGCAGTCAGCTCACTGAAAGTGTAAATATTTATTTATTTTTTAAAATAGAAGCCTCAAAACCATGAATAAATACTGTTGACATCTAGTGGAAGCTATTATGAATTGCAATCTGGGTGACGGACATAGGAGTTTTCAATAGCTTTACAAAATATGAGCCTGTGATTTTATTTATTTATTTTTTGGTCGGATTTTCTTCGGGTTTTCGCCTGCCATATCTGTTCTGTTATACTCACAGACATTATTTTAACAATTTTGGAAACGTCAGAGTGTTTTCTTTCCAAATCTACGAATTATATGCATAGTTTCTGGGCCTGAGTAACAGGCATTTTATTTTGGGCTCGCTAGACTCTCCGAACTTCCGAAAACTGCCCCCTAGCCCTAAGACGTTTTAACGGTCCTCACACTGTTCATGCTCTAATTTCATAGACGCGTACTGCTCACCTGTTCATCTCGTAATGAATAATGTGGAAATTGAGCAAGTTGAGGTGACTAAACTGCTTGGAGTAACCCTGGATTGTAAACTGCCATGGGCAAAACATATTGATACGACAGTAGCTAAGATGTGGAGAAGTCTGTCCATAATAAAGCCCTGCTCTACATTTTTAACAACACTATCAACAAGGCAGGTCCTACAGGCCCTAGTTTCTACCTTCTGTCATGGGAATTCTGTTCCCAATGTTCATAAACCGAACTTCAATTAAACTACTCAGTCTGCCCCCCAGAGGGTGTAAGATTCTGGTTGAATGAAGCAGACGGAGAGCCAGCCTACAATTGGTCAGAATGTTTATTTACGAGAGCTCTGAATATCATACAATGTACACAGCCTTTTATACCTGACATTTGGTCATACCATATGTCATACCCCTTACAAATGCCCATCCTCTTCTTTAACACTGTCAATGCTTATTTACAAGTCTTCTCCATCTCATACATTGCTTATCATATCCTGCCCCATGTTACATAATCTACTGCAAGCCTAAAGGTTTCTCCCCTCCCTGGGTGGGGAGACCTTCTTCCTGTTATCAGTTTCACAGTGGTCACAAGTTGTCTGCTGTCTGGTTGCTTACATTGCTAAATCATTAGCCTGTTAGGGCTAGGGGGCAGCATTGACACGGCTGGATAAAAAACATACCCGATTTAATCTGGTTACCACTCCTACCCAGTAACTAGAATATGCATATACTTATTACATATGGATAGAAAACACCCAAAATTTTCTAAAACTGTTTGAATGGTGTCTGTGAGTATAACAGAACTCAAATGGCAGGTCAAAACCTGAGAGATTCCTTTACAGGAAGTGGCCTGTCTGACCATTTGTTGAACTTCTTTTCCATCTCTATCATTTACTAAGGATCTCTGCTCTAACGTGACACTTCCCACGTCGTCCATAGGCGCTCAGAGCCCGGGAAAAAACAGAATGTCGTCATTCCAGCCCCAGGCTGAAACACATTATCGCCTTTCTCAAGTGGCCCATCAAGAGACACTAGCTTATGCGCGTGACCCCGACCGCCCCCGCCTTTGGGATTTTTTCCTCTGTTTGCCGAAAAGGAGATTCCCTGTCGGAATATTATCGCTTTTCTACGAGAAAAGTGTCGTAAAAATTGATTTTAAACAGCCGTTGACATGCTTCGAAGTACGGTAATGGAATACTTAGAATTTTATTGTCACGAATTGCGCCAAGCGCGTGACACTTCTTTACTATTTCGTATAGTGTCTGGAACGCACGAACAAAACGCCGCTATTCGGATATAACGATGGATTATTTTGGACCAAACCAACATTTGTTATTGAAGTAGCAGTCCTGGCTGTGTATTCTGACGAAGACAACAAAAGGTAATGACATTTTTATAATAGTAAATATGATTATGGTGAGTGCTAAACTTGCCGGGTGTCTAAATAGCGAGCCCGTGATGCCTGGGCTATGTACTTAGAATATTGCAAAATGTGCTTTCACCAAAAAGCTATTTTAAAATCGGACATATCGAGTGCATAGAGGAGGTCTGTATCTATAATTCTTAAAATAATTGTTATGCTTTTTGTGAACGTTTATCGTGAGTAATTTAGTAAAATGTTAGCGAATTCCCCGGAAGTTTGCGGGGGGTATGCTAGTTCTGAACGTCACATGCTAATGTAAAAAGCTGGTTTTTGATATAAATATGAACTTGATTGAACAAAACATGCATGTATTGTATAACATAATGTCCTAGGGTTGTCATCTGATGAAGATCATCAAAGGTGAGTGCTGCATTTAGCTGTCTTCTGGGTTTTGGTGACATTATATGCTGGCTTGAAAAATGGGTGTCTGATTATTTCTGGCTTGGTACTCTGCTGACATAATCTAATGTTTTGCTTTCATTATACAAACACAGAAGACCCAATACAACAAGAGGAAGAGGAGGAAGAGGACACTGATTACATACTGAGTTAAACACCTAAACCGGTTGATACATTCAATGGTGTTAATGTCAAGGATGATGAGGTCAATGATGGTTCTGATGAAGGGTTGAGCTATGATGAGGATGATCTGTTGATGAGGACGATGTGTTGATGATGATGATGCGGTGATGAGGACGATGTGTTGATGAGGACGATGTGTTGATGAGGACGATGCGTTGATGAGGATGATGCGTTGATGAGGACGATGCGTTGATGAGGACGATGTGTTGATGAGGACGATGTGTTGATGAGGATGATGTGTTGATGAGTTGATGAGGACGATGTGTTGATGAGGACGATGTGTTGATGAGGATGATGTGTTGATGAGGTTGAAGTGTTGATGAGGATGATGTGAGGATGATGTGTTGATGAGTATGATGTATTGATGAGGATGATGAGGATGATGTGTTGATGAGGATGATGTGTTAATGAGGATGATGTGTTGATGAGGATGATGAGGATGATGTGTTGATGAGGATGATGTGTTGATGAGGATGATGAGGATGATGTGTTGATGAGGATGATGTGTTGATGAGGATGAGGATGATGTGTTGATGAGGATGATGTGTTGATGAGGATGATGTGTTGATGAGGATAATGAGGATGATGTGGATGATGTGTTGATGAGGATGATGTGTTGATGAGGATGACGTGTTGATGAGGATGATGTGTTGATGTATGATGCAGCTAAACAGCTTGATACAATCATTTCTGAGGTAGAGCCTCTACTGATTGAAGATATCATCAATGAGGACACTGATCAGGATACAGATCTTCAAGATAGGTTTCTCACAGCCTTTTACAGGGCTCTAAAAGACAGAGAGGTCCAGTTACTAGATAGGTTTCTCACAGCCTTTTACAGGGCTCTAAAAGACAGAGAGGTCCAGTTACTAGATAGGTTTCTCACAGCCTTTTACAGAGCTCTAAAAGACAGAGAGGTCCAGTTACTAGATAGGTTTCTCACAGCCTTTTACAGGACTCTAAAAGACAGAGGTCCAGTTACTAGATAGGTTTCTCACAGCCTTTTACAGGACTCTAAAAGACAGAGAGGTCCAGCTACACAAAAAAACGGTTGCTTTACTAAGACGTCAGTACAGTCAAGACCTATCCATCTGGCATAAAAACATACCATGCTTGATAAGCATCAATCTGATTAAAAAACACCCAAACAAACGATAAAAGCCATATGTAACATGGATACTTCTAGAATAACGCCAGAACTGATCTCCTTAATTAACCAAATTAATGAGCTCACCCCTCCTTCAACACCACCCCCCCCACACACAACACCCCCATCCTATAACTCATACACATGATCACACATTATCACAGGTCCCCCCACAACTGATCTCCTTAATTAACCAAATTATTTAACCAAATTAATGAGCTCACCCCTCCTTCAACACCACCCCCCCACACACATCCACATGGCCCCTACAACCCCAAATGAATGAGAGCACCCCGCCTTCAGCAGCCACACACACACATACACACACACCCAACTCCAATAACCCGTACACATGATCACACATTATCACAGATCCCCAATGAACTTATATCCTTAATTAACCAAATGATTGAGAGCACACCGTCTTCAGCCCCCCCCCCCCCCACACACACACCTCCTATAACTCCTATACATGAGGACAATGAGCAACCACACACCTCCTATACATGAGGACAATGAGCAACCACACACCTCCTATAACTCCTATACATGAAGACAATGAGCAACCACACACCTCCTATAACTCCTATACATGAGGACAATGAGCAACCACACACCTCCTATAACTCCTATACATGAGGACAATGAGCAACCACACACCTCCTATAACTCCTATACATGAAGACAATGAGCAACCACACACCTATAACTCCTATACATGATGACAATGAGCAACCACACACCTCCTATAACTCCTATACATGAGGACAATGAGCAACCACACACCTCCTATACATGAGGACAATGAGCAACCACACACCTCCTATAACTCCTATACATGAAGACAATGAGCAACCACACACCTCCTATAACTCCTATACATGAGGACAATGAGCAACCACACACCTATAACTCCTATACATGATGACAATGAGCAACCTCACGTTGATTTTGATGAATTGGTAAATTGTGTAATCAATCAGATGGGGGACGGTCTTGATAGAAGTGTCCATGTTTTGCATCGCAATAAATTTAACAATACAGAGATTCGTCAGTTTTCTAATTTCACATGTATGAATCAGAGCCATGATTTTGCAGTTTTTTTATGTGATGATTTTGGATAGTCTAGGATAACTTTTAGAAAGGACTACAGATTTAGCTGAACCTCAGGATGTCTTACAGCTTGAAATATGTGGTGATAGTCTGCAGAACACAGTATCACTTGTTTTACCTCACGTCTTGTTCAATCTAATTTATCCATCATAGCTGATAGGACCTTAGAACTTGTTATACAAATAATCTGCCGACCCCTAGGAGGAGGGGGTCAGAGAAGGAAACTAGATAGTCTCACGCAATCAGAAATCATAAAAAATATGAAGACATATCTCATAAACGTTAACAATCCTGGTAATCAGTTATGTTTTGCAATATGTCTATCACATTTACTCCTTCCTGGATGTACTGCTCTAGAAGCTTTACAAAAGGCTAGTGATCTCCAAAAGGCTGTAGGTCTATCACATTTACTCCTTCCTGGATGTACTGCTCTAGAAGCTTTACAAAAGGCTAGTGATCTCCAAAAGGCTGTAGGTCTATCACATTTACTCCTTCCTGGATGTACTGCTCTAGAAGCTTTACAAAAGGCTAGTGACCTCCAAAAGGCTGTAGGTCTATGTATACAGGAGCCTGTGGCTTCTCTGACATAGTCACATTAGAACATTTGATGAACATCCAGATTGTGGTTTTATACCATAGTAGAGTTAATTCAGCTCGCTTGAAATCCCAGAACAACCCTCATCCTCATATTCTGTACTTTTATGTGAAAAACAACCATTTGTTGTATGGTATTACCAACATCAGAGCTTTCTAAGGAGCTCCCTGTGTTTGTCCAACATGTCATTCAGGCTACACCAGACGGGGGGGGGGGGGGGGGGGGGGGGGGGGCACTCTAGTCAGTATAACTGTTCAGTTTGTCAGGATGAAACATGTCTGATGCAAACCGTACAACTAACACCTTGTGAGGATTCTCATCTGACATGTCGTTCCTGCTACTGCTACGAAAAACACAAACTTGAAACATGGCATCCCAAGGCATGTAAATCTGTCAGCAGTTTTGACATTAACAAGAAATGTCCAAAATATCATCGCAATTACAACGTTAAAATAGACAACCCCCAACCTCACGTATGGGGTATCCTAAACTGCCCTGTCTGTAAAGGTATGTGGTATCCTACACTGCCCTGTCTGTAAAGGTATGTGGTATCCTACACTGCCCTGTCTGTAAAGGTATGTGGTATCCTACACGGCCCTGTCTTTAAAGGTATGTGGTATCCTACACTGCCCTGTCTGTAAAGGTATGTGGTATCCTACACTGCCCTGTCTGTAAAGGTATGTGGTATCCTACACTGCCCTGTTTGTAAAGGTATGTGGTATCCTACACTGCCCTGTCTGTAAAGGTATGTGGTATCCTACACTGCCCTGTCTGTAAAGGTATGTGGTATCCTACACTGCCCTGTCTGTAAAGGTATGTGGTATCCTACACTGCCCTGTCTGTAAAGGTATGTGGTATCCTACACTGCCCTGTCTGTAAAGGTATGTGGTATCCTACACTGCCCTGTCTGTAAAGGTATGTGGTATCCTACACTGCCCTGTCTGTAAAGGTATGTGGTATCCTACACTGCCCTGTCTGTAAAGGTATGTGGTATCCTACACTGCCCTGTCTGTAAAGGTATGTGGTATCCTACACTGCCCTGTCTGTAAAGGTATGTGGTATCCTACACTGCCCTGTCTGTAAAGGTATGTGGTATCCTACACTGCCCTGTCTGTAAAGGTATGTGGTATCCTACACTGCCCTGTCTGTAAAGGTATGTGGTATCCTACACTGCCCTGTCTGTAAAGGTATGTGGTATCCTACACTGCCCTGTCTGTAAAGGTATGTGGTATCCTACACTGTCCTGTCTGTAAAGGTATGTGGTATCCTACACTGCCCTGTCTGTAAAGGTATGTGGTATCCTACACTGCCGTATCTGTAAAGGTATGTGGTATCCTACACTGCCCTGTCTGTAAAGGTATGTGGTATCCTACACTGCCCTGTCTGTAAAGGTATGTGGTATCCTACACTGCCCTGTCTGTAAAGGTATGTGGTATCCTACACTGCCCTGTCTGTAAAGGTATGTGGTATCCTACACTGCCCTGTCTGTAAAGGTATGTGGTATCCTACACTGCCCTGTCTGTAAAGGTATGTGGTATCCTAAACTGCCCTGTCTGTAAAGGTATGTGGTATCCTACACTACCCTGTCTGTAAAGGTAAGTGGTATCCTACACTGCCCTGTCTGTAAAGGTATGTGGTATCCTACACTGCCCTGTCTGTAAAGGTATGTGGTATCCTACACTGCCCTGTCTGTAAAGGTATGTGGTATCCTACACTGCCCTGTCTGTAAAGGTATGTGGTATCCTAAACTGCCCTGTCTGTAAAGGTATGTGGTATCCTACACTGCCCTGTCTGTAAAGGTAAGTGGTATCCTACACTGCCCTGTCTGTAAAGGTATGTGGTATCCTACACTGCCCTGTCTGTAAAGGTATGTGGTATCCTACACTGCCCTGTCTGTAAAGGTATGTGGTATCCTACACTGCCCTGTCTGTAAAGGTATGTGGTATCCTACACTGCCCTGTCTGTAAAGGTATGTGGTATCCTACACTGCCCTGTCTGTAAAGGGGCTTTGAAAAGCAAAGACACTGAAGTGGTTCAGGAAGTGGAACATGAGTGCTACATTCAGCCATTGGATGAAGATGAACATTCAGAGACATTTGTGTTTTATGACTTTGAGAGTAATCAGCAACCAGGGGTTTATCTACCAATTGTTGTATCCACCATGACTTTCAAGGGTGAAAAGTGGTCAGCAGACAGACTCAACTGTGCTAACATTTATATAACCTCGGTAATAAAACACTGTGCTCTACTCTGTCTGAAACATTTATAAAACCCCCAGTACTAAAACACTGTGCTCTACTCTGTCTAAAACATTTATAAACCCCCAGTACTAAAACACTGTGCTCTACTCTGTCTAAAACATTTAGAAACCCCAGTACTAAAACACTGTGCTCTACTCTGTCTAAAACATTTATAAAACCCCAGTACTAAAACACTGTGCTCTACTCTGTCTAAAACATTTATAAAACCCCAGTACTAAAACACTGTGCTCTAATCTGTCTAAAACATTTATAAACCCCCAGTACTAAAACACTGTGCTCTACTCTGTCTAAAACATTTATAAACCCCAGTACTAAAACACTGTGCTCTACTCTGTCTAAAACATTTATAAACCCCAGTACTAAAACACTGTGCTCTACTCTGTCTAAAACATTTATAAACCCCAGTACTAAAACACTGTGCTCTACTCTGTCTAAAACATTTATAAATCCCCAGTACTAAAACACTGTGCTCTACTCTGTCTAAAACATTTATAAACCCCCAGTACTAAAACACTGCTCAACTCTGTCTAAAACATTTATAAACCCCCAGTACTAAAACACTGTGCTCTACTCTGTCTAAAACATTTATAAAACCCTGCTACTAAAACACTGTGCTCTACTCTGTCTAAAACATTTATAAACCCCCAGTACTAAAACACTGTGCTCTACTCTGTCTAAAACATTTATAAAACCCTGCTACTAAAACACTGTGCTCTACTCTGTCTAAAACATTTATAAAACCCCAGTACTAAAACACTGTGCTCTACTCTGTCTAAAACATTTATAAACCCCCAGTACTAAAACACTGCTCAACTCTGTCTAAAACATTTATAAACCCCAGTACTAAAACACTGTGCTCTACTCTGTCTAAAACATTTATAAAACCCTGCTACTAAAACACTGTGCTCTACTCTGTCTAAAACATTTATAAATCCCCAGTACTAAAACACTGTGCTCTACTCTTTCTAAAACATTTATAAAACCCTGCTACTAAAACACTGTGCTCTACTCTGTCTAAAACATTTATAAACCCCCAGTACTAAAACACTGTGCTCTACTCTGTCTAAAACATTTATAAACCCCCCGTACTAAAACACTGTGCTCTACTCTGTCTAAAACATTTATAAAACCCCGGTACTAAAAACACTGTGCTCTACTCTGTCTAAAACATTTATAAACCCCCGGTACTAAAACACTGTGCTCTACTCTTTCTAAAACATTTATAAACCCCAGTACTAAAACACTGTGCTCTACTCTGTCTAAAACATTTATAAACCCCCAGTACTAAAACACTGTGCACTACTCTGTCTAAAACATTTATAAACCCCCAGTACTAAAACACTGTGCTCTACTCTGTCTAAAACATTTATAAAACCCCGGTACTAAAACACTGTGCTCTACTCTGTCTAAAACATTTATAAACCCCCAGTACTAAAACACTGTGCTCTACTCTGTCTAAAACATTTATAAAACCCCAGTACTAAAACACTGTGCTCTACTCTGTCTAAAACATTTATAAACCCCTGCTACTAAAACACTGTGCTCTACTCTGTCTAAAACATTTATAAAAACCCCAGTACTAAAACACTGTGCACTACTCTGTCTAAAACATTTATAAACCCCCAGTACTAAAACACTGTGCTCTACTCGGTCTAAAACATTTATAAACCCCCAGTACTAAAACACTGTGCTCTACTCTGTCTAAAACATTTATAAAACCCTGCTACTAAAACACTGTGCTCTACTCTGTCTAAAACATTTATAAACCCCCAGTACTAAAACACTGTGCTCTACTCTGTCTAAAACATTTATAAAACCCTGCTACTAAAACACTGTGCTCTACTCTGTCTAAAACATTTATAAAACCCCAGTACTAAAACACTGTGCTCTACTCTGTCTAAAACATTTATAAACCCCCAGTACTAAAACACTGCTCAACTCTGTCTAAAACATTTATAAACCCCCAGTACTAAAACACTGTGCTCTACTCTGTCTAAAACATTTATAAACCCCAGTACTAAAACACTGTGCTCTACTCTGTCTAAAACATTTATAAAACCCTGCTACTAAAACACTGTGCTCTACTCTTTCTAAAACATTTATAAATCCCCAGTACTAAAACACTGTGCTCTACTCTGTCTAAAACATTTATAAACCCCCAGTACTAAAACACTGTGCTCTACTCTGTCTAAAACATTTATAAATCCCCAGTACTAAAACACTGTGCTCCTACTCTTTCTAAAACATTTATAAAACCCTGCTACTAAAACACTGTGCTCTACTCTGTCTAAAACATTTATAAACCCCCAGTACTAAAACACTGTGCTCTACTCTGTCTAAAACATTTATAAACCCCCAGTACTAAAACACTGTGCTCTACTCTGTCTAAAACATTTATAAACCCCAGTACTAAAACACTGTGCTCTACTCTGTCTAAAACATTTATAAACCCCAGTACTAAAACACTGTGCTCTACTCTGTCTAAAACATTTATAAACCCCAGTACTAAAACACTGTGCACTACTCTGTCTAAAACATTTATAAACCCCAGTACTAAAACACTGTGCTCTACTCTGTCTAAAACATTTATAAACCCCAGTACTAAAACACTGTGCTCTACTCTGTCTAAAACATTTATAAACCCCCGGTACTAAAAACACTGTGCTCTACTCTGTCTAAAACATTTATAAAACCCTGCTACTAAAACACTGTGCTCTACTCTTTCTAAAACATTTATAAACCCCCGGTACTAAAACACTGTGCTCTACTCTGTCTAATACATTTATAAACCCCCGCTACTAAAACACTGTGCTCTACTCTGTCTAAAACATTTATAAAACCCTGCTACTAAAACACTGTGCTCTACTCTGTCTAAAACATTTATAAAACCTCGGTACTAAAACACTGTGCTCTACTCTGTCCTAAAACATTTATAAACCCCCAGTACTAAAACACTGTGCTCTACTCTGTCTAAAACATTTATAAAACCCCGGTACTAAAACACTGTGCTCTACTCTGTCTAAAACATTTATAAACCCCCGGTACTAAAACACTGTGCTCTACTCTTTCTAAAACATTTATAAACCCCAGTACTAAAACACTGTGCTCTACTCTGTCTAAAACATTTATAAACCCCCAGTACTAAAACACTGTGCACTACTCTGTCTAAAACATTTATAAACCCCCAGTACTAAAACACTGTGCTCTACTCTGTCTAAAACATTTATAAAACCCCGGTACTAAAACACTGTGCTCTACTCTGTCTAAAACATTTATAAACCCCCAGTACTAAAACACTGTGCTCTACTCTGTCTAAAACATTTATAAAACCCCAGTACTAAAACACTGTGCTCTACTCTGTCTAAAACATTTATAAACCCCTGCTACTAAAACACTGTGCTCTACTCTGTCTAAAACATTTATAAAAACCCCAGTACTAAAACACTGTGCACTACTCTGTCTAAAACATTTATAAACCCCCAGTACTAAAACACTGTGCTCTACTCGGTCTAAAACATTTATAAATCCCTGCTACTAAAACACTGCTCAACTCTGTCTAAAACATTTATAAACCCCCAGTACTAAAACACTGTGCTCTACTCTGTCTAAAACATTTATAAAACCTCGGCCTAAGCCCACAGTCCCTTGATCGGCCACTTGAGAAAGGCGATAATGTGTTTCAGCCTGGGGCTGGGATGACGACATTCTGTTTTTTCCCAGGCTCTGAGAGCCTATGGAAGACGTAGGAAGTGTCACGTTAGAGCAGAGATCCTTTGTAAAAGATAGAGAATGCAAAGAAGTTCAAGAAATGGTCAGACAGGCCACTTCCTGTAAAGGAATCTCTCAGGTTTTGACCTGCCATTTGAGTTCTGTTATACTCACAGACACCATTCAAACAGTTGTAGAAACTTTGGAGTGTTTTCTATCCAAAGCCAATAATTATATGCATATTCTAGTTACTGGGCAGGAGTAGTAACCAGATTAAATCGGGTACGTTTTTTATCCAGCCGTGAAAATACTGCCCCCTAGCCATAACAGGTTAAATTAAAATAACTGGGTAATCCATTACCCACCGGGTCAACATAGTATAATACATAGTGGATAGAGATGGTGATTGTGTACCTAAAGTGGAGTCTAAAGTGGAGTTTTACTATCATTTTACCATAAGTAAATGCAATATTTTGGTTCTGATCCGTTTTAATCTCATCCTGAATGTTTTCAAAATATTTCTTGCTTACAGGTACATCGTGTAACTTCTCATAGTTAACAGTGATTCCGTCCCCATCCTTTCCATCTATATGAACTGTTCTCAGAACTGGTACATTACTGTCTCCTACACTTTGATAGGATATGATGTCAGTATACACCAACATGTTGTTGAACCCTGCATGTAGATCCACAGGGTATGTTGTTAAACCCTGCATGTATATCCACAGGGTATGTTGTTGAACCCTGCATGTATATCCACAGGGTATGTTGTTGAACCCTGCATGTATATCCACAGGGTATGTTGTTGAACCCTGCATGTATATCCACAGGGTATGTTGTTAAACCCTGCATGTATATCCACAGGGTATGTTGTTAAACCCTGCATGTATATCCACAGGGTATGTTGTTGAACCCTGCATGTATATCAAAAATGAATTATAAATAAATATATACATATAATATAATAATATATATATAATAAATTACCACTGGTCTGTATAGCTAGCTAATCATCCCCAACATGTAGGATAAATTACCACTGGTCTGTATAGCTAGCTCATCATCCCCAACATGCAGGATACATTACCACTGGTCTGTATAGCTAGCTCATCATCCCCAACATGTAGGATACATTACCACTGGTCTGTATAGCTAGCCCTGTGATTTGTACATAGTTACAGGCGATATTTGGGTTCTATTCAAATTTAGAAAACCATTTTTTGGAGCATCATATATTGATGATTTAAACTCTTTATACTCCCTTTCTCTATGTTTTAGCCTGTGTCCTACTTCTGATGTAAAGGTCGTCACGGGCGTGTCAGTACTTAACAAATCCATGTTTTATTTCTTTCTTCTTTAGAGTTTTCTGGGGTTTATCTCTCTTGAGGTTTCTTGTCGCTTGTAGTGTTGACAGGACAAGTCTAACACTTACTTATACTCAGGCAGACCTACCCCGGAAACGTATTTTTCATTCTGCAGATGGTCACAAGCTCACTACACAGCAGCTCCATAAGTTCACTACACACATTATTCAAACAGTTCAAATGCAGGCCTCCCCCATTCACTACAAAAATTCCCAACTGTTCCCAAGATCACCACACATTAAAACAACACATTTCTCTGCATCTATCTGGTGTCCGTGACAATAAAACATTATAAAAAGCTAGCTAACATAAAGAAAATTACAGCATTGATTTTTTTTAATTACAACTGTTAATTTAACAATGCTGGTTATAAATCTTGTTGACATACATCCAAGGACAGCTTGACTTGCATTACATTCTCACTGCAGAAAAATATTCTCATGAAATCACATGACTTCTAGTTATAGAAAAGGATTTCTGTAAACACGGCCTGCTACAAGCAGGAAACAAGTTATGGACAAACCAGAAATGTAACATATATGTTTGACAGTAACCCTGGATGATGAATGTGTGAACTATCTTGTCATCTTTGTGGGTAACCACAATGGAACATTCTAGTCTTTAAGGACATGATCTGGCAGAACAGGTTTCAGCAAAGTATGGAGTCATTGTTTTCAGGAAGGTGTACCCATGGAGATAGGAGGGACAGGAGGCAGACTAAGGTACAAGGGAAGCCAACTACTGTCCTACAAAGACAAACAGCATCTACACAAACAGCCACCTGAACTACTGTCCTACAAAGACAAACAGCATCTACACAAACAGCCACCTGAACTACTGTCCTACAAAGACAAACAGCATCTACACAAACAGCCACCTGAACTACTGCCCTACAAAGACAAACAGCATCTACACAAACAGCCACCTGAACTACTGCCCTACAAAGACAAACAGCATCTACACAAACAGCCACCTGATCTACTGTCCTACAAAGACAAACAGCATCTACACAAACAGCCACCTGAACTACTGTCCTACAAAGACAAACAGCATCTACACAAACAGCCACCTGAACTACTGCCCTACAAAGACAAACAGCATCTACACAAACAGCCACCTGAACTACTGTCCTACAAAGACAAACAGCATCTACACAAACAGCCACCTGAACTACTGTCCTACAAAGACAAACAGCAGTCTACACAAACAGCCACCTGAACTACTGTCCTACAAAGACAAACAGCATCTACACAAACAGCCACCTGAACTACTGTCCTACAAAGACAAACAGCATCTACACAAACAGCCACCTGAACTACTGTCCTACAAAGACAAACAGCATCTACACAAACAGCCACCTGAACTACTGTCCTAGAAAAGACAAGGGGCAGTCTACACAAACAGCCACCTGAACTACTGCCCTACAAAGACAAACAGCATCTACACAAACAGCCACCTGAACTACTGTCCTACAAAGACAAACAGCATCTACACAAACAGCCACCTGAACTACTGCCCTACAAAGACAAACAGCATCTACACAAACAGTGAATCTGAGAAAAATGACTTTAAAGTTTGTTTTCTAGTCCATGCATATCAACCATGACCACTGATCTGACCTATGACCCTTAAAATGCTGATACTGCACTCTGCCTTTGTAGGACCTTAAACAGCTGTATGGGTAATGAAAAAGCAAAGTGCAGCATCTAGAAATCTAAAGGTGTTGATCCAGCTTTCTGGTTGTTTTCTGTTTGATGGAAACAGTTTGAGAGTTCTAACTACATTCCAACTGTATTTAATGGTGTTGTGTAGTTGTGTTGCCATGTTGTGAATGTTGTATTGTAGTAACCCTCAACTGTATTTAATGGTGTTATGTAGTTGTGTTGTGAATGTTGTGAATGTTGTATTGTAGTAACCAACTGTATTTAATGGTGTTATGTAGTTGTGTTGTCATGTTGTGAATGTTCTATTGTGGTAAGCAACTGTATTTAATGGTGTTATGTAGTTGTGTTGTCATGTTGTGAATGTTGTATTGTAGTAACCAACTGTATGTAATGGTGTTATGTAGTTGTGTTGTCATGTTGTGAATGTTGTATTGTAGTAACCAACTGTATTTAATGGTGTTATGTAGTTGTGTTGTCATGTTGTGAATGTTGTATTGTAGTAACCAACTGTATTTAATGGTGTTATGTAGTTGTGTTGTCATGTTGTGAATGTTGTATTGTAGTAACCAACTGTATTTAATGGTGTTATGTAGTTGTGTTGTCATGTTGTGAATGTTGTATTGTAGTAACCAACTGTATTTAATGGTGTTATGTGGTTGTGTTGTCATGTTGTGAATGTTGTATTGTAGTAACCAACTGTATTTAATGGTGTTATGTAGTTGTGTTGTTATGTTGTGAATGTTGTATTGTAGTAACCAACTGTATTTAATGGTGTTATGTAGTTGTGTTGTCATGTTGTGAATGTTGTATTGTAGTAACCAACTGTATTTAATGGTGTTATGTAGTTGTGTTGTCATGTTGTGAATGTTGTATTGTAATAACCAACTGTATTTAATGGTGTTATGTAGTTGTGTTGTCATGTTGTGAATGTTGTATTGTAGTAATCCTCAACTGTATTTAATGGTGTTGTGTAGTTGTGTTGTCATGTTGTGAATGTTGTATTGTAGTAATCCTCAACTGTATTTAATGGTGTTGTGTAGTTGTGTTGTAATGTTGTGAATGTTGTATTGTAGTAACCCTCAACTGTATTTAATGGTGTTATGTAGTTGTGTTGTCATGTTGTGAATGTTGTATTGTAGTAACCAACTGTATTTAATGGTGTTATGTAGTTGTGTTGTCATGTTGTGAATGTTGTATTGTAGTAACCAACTGTATTTAATGGTGTTATGTAGTTGTGTTGTCATGTTGTGAATGTTGTATTGTAGTAACCAACTGTATTTAATGGTGTTATGTAGTTGTGTTGTCATGTTGTGAATGTTGTATTGTAGTAACCAACTGTATTTAATGGTGTTATGTAGTTGTGTTGTCATGTTGTGAATGTTGTATTGTAGTAACCAACTGTATTTAATGGTGTTATGTAGTTGTGTTGTCATGTTGTGAATGTTGTATTGTAGTAACCAACTGTATTTAATGGTGTTATGTAGTTGTGTTGTCATGTTGTGAATGTTGTATTGTAGTAACCAACTGTATTTAATGGTGTTATGTAGTTGTGTTGTGTAGTTGTGTTGTCATGTTGTGAATATTGTATTGTAGTAACCAACTGTATTTAATGGTGTTATGTAGTTGTGTTGTCATGTTGTGAATGTTGTATTATAGTAACCAACTGTATTTAATGGTGTTATGTAGTTGTGTTGTCATGTTGTGAATGTTGTATTGTAATAACCAACTGTATTTAATGGTGTTATGTAGTTGTGTTGTCATGTTGTGAATGTTGTATTGTAGTAACCAACTGTATTTAATGGTGTTATGTAGTTGTGTTGTCATGTTGTGAATGTTGTATTGTAGTAGGCCTAACCCTCACCAACAGAGACAGCAACAGACAACACAGAGAAAGTGATGGAGAGAGGCAGAGGATGGGAGTGTACAGTAGACTGGGATTCTAATTACTGCATTGTGTGTGTGTGTGTGTGTGTGTGTGTGTGTGTGTGTGTGTGTGTGTGTGAGTGTGTGTGTGTGTGTGTGTGTGTGTGTGAG
Organism: Salmo salar; assembly: GCF_965601325.2. Classification (NCBI taxonomy): domain Eukaryota; kingdom Metazoa; phylum Chordata; class Actinopteri; order Salmoniformes; family Salmonidae; genus Salmo; species Salmo salar. The sequence goes on along the minus strand of NW_027675329.1, from coordinate 225,276 downwards.
TGTGTGTGTGTGTGTGTGTGTGTGTGTGTGTGTGTGTGTGTGTGTGTGTGTGTGTGTGTGTGTGTGAGAGGGTGTTTTGGTACTGTAGGATTCTTTAATCAATGTGGCTCATTGGACAGGTCAGAGTCTCAACACAATTGAAAACTTACCATCAATAAAACACCAAATGATGTAATTTCTTGTGGAAGAATGGTGTCACATCCCTCCAATAGACTTCCAGACAGTTGTAGAATGTTTGCCAAGGCTCATTGTAAGAGCTGTAAAGAGAGAGGGACTCGGAGAGAGAACAGGTAGAACCTGATATGTAAATGAGCAGAGCAAACGAAAGCAACTTTCAACGACCGAATGATCATTCAGACTCTGTTTCTATTGAGAGATAAAAGGTAAGACGACGATTGTCATGTGTATTAATATAGTTGATGATATTGTTGTGTGTATTCATATAGTTGATGGTATTGTTATGTGTATTAATATAGTTGATGATATTGTTGTGTGTATTAATATAGTTGATGATATTGTTGTGTGTATTCATGTAGTTGATGATATTGTTATGTGTATTAATATAGTTGATGATATTGTTATGTGTATTCATATAGTTGATGGTATTGTTGTGTGTATTAATATAGTTGATGATATTGTCATGTGTATTAATATAGTTGATGGTATTGTTGTGTGTATTAATATAGTTGATATTGTTATGTATATTAATATAGTTGATGATATTGTTGTGTGTATTCATATAGTTGATGATATTGTTATGTGTATTAATATAGTTGATGATATTGTTGTGTGTATTAATATAGTTGATGATATTGTTGTGTGTATTAATATAGTTGATGATATTGTTGTGTGTATTCATGTAGTTGATGATATTGTTATGTGTATTAATATAGTTGATGATATTGTTATGTGTATTCATATAGTTAATTATAATTTTGGTGGACAGTGTTAAAATAGTCCTACTCTCCTTAAAATGTTTTGGATATAAATTAGATGCGTGGGGTGAATTCGTTCTGTGCCCATCTGTGTGCCCCAGGGTGATCGCTCCTACACTATCTACAATCTAAAAGGGTTCTTTGGCTGTCCCCATAGGAGAACCCTTTGTAGAACCCTTTTTGGTACTAGGTAGAACACTTTTGGGTTCCGTGAAGAACCCTTTCCACAGAGGGTTCTACATGGAAGCCAGAAGGGTTCTACCTGGAACCCAAAAGCGTTCTCCTATGGGGACGGCAGGAGGACCCGTTTGGAACCCTTTATTCTAAGAGTGTACTGTATCATAGGTCTATAGACTTGTCTTCTCAAAACAGGCTTAAAATACAACAAGCAACAAACAAACATGTTCTCTTTATAATCTACAGTTAACTCTTTTCACTCAGGAAGGTATGTTGTGTGAAAGAGAGACTAATAAATATTGTTCGAGAGACTAACAACAACTTACACTTCCTCAAAACAGTTTGTGTGTATTCATTAGTGCCCACCGTAGCAAAACGTTTGGCAACAGAAACCGTTTAGGTCACATTGTACAGCGTTTAGAGTAAACGGTTTATGTTTTATTTAACATCTTAAAACTGTTGGCTGTGGAGTAAACTAATGAATACAACCCAGGTTGTTGCCTACGACTCGGCATGTTGATACCTGCCTCTTGCTGAAACCTGAACGTAGCCTGAGGGGTATACTATGATACAGGCTTGATATACTGGTTTTCTAAAGCTAGCCAGCTTCAGTTAGCTTCACATTCCAGCTCAGGCCTCATCCATCAGAATATACAGAACAGAACATAAAAAAATCGCAATGAAGTTTCAAGGTGAGAATCCTGCCAGGGATTATTGTAAAGTGTGTAGATAAATTAAATGTAATGTTAGTATAGTGAATGACAGTAAAACACTCATAACAGTCTACTACTACTGAGACAGGTTGGTGTAATGTTAGTATAGTGAATGACAGTAAAACGCTCCTAACAGTCTACTACTACTAAGACATGTTGGTGTAATGTTAGTATAGTGAATGACAGTAAAACACTCCTAACAGTCTACTACTACAGAGATAGGTTGGTGTAATGTTAGTATAGTGAATGACAGTAAAACACTCCTAATAGTCTACTACTACTGAGACAGGTTGGTGTAATGTTAGTATAGTGAATGACAGTAAAACACTCCTAACAGTCTACTACTACAGAGACAGGTTGTTGTCAGTTTAATCAGACAAAATGGAGCAGACTGGACGTGGTCAAGTCAAATTCAATATATCAATATTCATATATTATAGTTCTACATTTAACATTTCATATGATAATGTAATTGTATCATAGTTCCACTATAGTGCAGTGATCCTCTACATTTCATATGATAATGTAATTGTATCATAGTTCCTCTATAGTGTAGTGATCCTCTACATTTCATATGATAATGTAATTGTATCATAGTTCCTCTATAATGTAGTGATCCTCTACATTTCATGTGATAATGTAATTGTATCATAGTTCCACTATAGTGCAGTGATCCTCTACATTTCATATGATAATGTAATTGTATCATAGTTCCTCTATAGTGCAGTGATCCTCTACATTTCATATGATAATGTAATTGTATCATAGTTCCTCTATAGTGCAGTGATCCTCGCTATATGAGCCACTTCACAATTCCAACCAAGTGACCCAATTGGTGCCAATGGCGCGATGCGTAGGTTGTTGGCCTTTTACATGTGCGACCTGGGTTCACTTCCCTGCCCAGCTGTTTGCTACATTGGTGTCAAAAGTGGTATGGTGTCTGTGAGAACATCAGAATGGACCGGATGTGTGAGGGGTCTGAGTAGTCGAAGCACGGGACTAATTAACATATTGATACTGGGTTAACACTATTTATACTGATACTGGGTTAACACTATTGATACTGATACACTATTGATATTGATACTGGGTTAACACTATTGATACTGATACTGGGTTAAACCTATTGATACTGATACTGGGTTAACACTATTAATACTGATACTGGGTTAACCCTATTGATATTGATACTGGGTTAACACTATTGATACTGATACTGGGTTAACCCTATTGATACTGATACTGGGTTAACCCTATTGATATTGATACTGGGTTAACCCTATTAATACTGATACTGGGTTAACCCTATTGATACTGATACTGGGTTAACACTATTGATACTGATACTGGGTTAACACTATTTATATGTTAAGGGCTCTAACATTGGAACAAAACTATTTGTCTCCCTCTTGATGTTGCTTGCAGTTCCTCTCTCTCTTCCTGCATTCCTCTAACCCCTCCCTCCCTCCCTCTAACCCCACCCCTCTGGCAGAACCAGGAAGTCCATCCCCCTTCACAAACTCTCTTCTGAGGAAACGAAACTGATCTGAGTCTCTGTGTCGTCTGTCTGTGTGAGAGTGAACAACCGTCTAAATGGCTCAACAGGGAGTTCTGCTGCACCAGGACCAGTTCTGTTGTTCTGTCTGTCTGGATCTACTGAAGGAGCCAGTCACCATCCCCTGTGGACACAGTTACTGTAGGAGCTGTATTGAGGGCTGCTGGGATCAGGATGTTCTGAAAGGGGTCTATAGCTGTCCTCAGTGCAGACAGACCTTCACTCCAAGGCCTATTCTGACAAAAAGTAACCTATTGGCTGAGGTGGTGGAGAAACTGAAGAAGACAGGACTCCAGGCTGCTCCCCCTCCTGCTCTGTGCTATGCTGGACCTGGAGATGTGGCGTGTGATGTCTGCACTGGGACCAGAAAGCAGAAAGCCCTCATGTCCTGTCTGGTGTGTCTGGCCTCTTACTGTGAGACTCACCTCCAATCTCACTACGAATCTCCAGCTTTCAAGAAGCACAAGCTGGTCAAAGCCACCGCACAACTACAGGAGAAGATCTGCTCTCATCATGACAAACTGCTGGAGGTTTACTGTCGTACCGATCAGCAGTGTATCTGTTATCTGTGTACAATGGATGAACATAAAGGCCATGATACAGTGTCAGCTGCAGCAGAGAGGACTGAGAAACAGGTAAGACCAGAACAACTTGTTGGTGACTGTCTGATAAACAAAGAATTAAAGATACAGTAGGAACTAAGGCTGTTTGAATATGAGATCATTCAAATGAAATGAATCCTCAGCAGAACAAATATGAACACAAACCTTGAGTATATTGATATGTCAACCCAGATTCTCCAGATGTATCACCATTTTATAATGTCAAACACTATTATCATTCTGAATGCCCTTTTATGAGTCCAAAGTTCAGTCTCAACCTGTTGATACATGTAGTCCTACCATAAAAACTATAGTCATTCACATAGCAACAAATAAATATCATTTAGTAAATGGACCATCCATTTTTTTAGATCTTCCTCTCTATGGGCCCTATGTCACATTACTATACTATTGATCTACTGGACTAATAAAGCTTGATAGCTCATTGAAGAGTGATTCTCCACAGAGGCAGCTGGGGATGAGTCAGCAGAAGGTCCAGCAGAGATTCCAGGAGAGAGAGAAGGAGCTGAAGGAGCTCCAACAGGCTGTGGAGTCTTTCAAGGTGAGTATTGTTGACCAGAGGAGACACACCATTTCACCTGTCTCCTCCAGTCAGAGAGAGAGAGAGAGAGAGAGGTAGAGGGGCCCCTATCCAATCCCACTGACCCCACTGTTGGGAACAGGTTGTCACTGCTGAGGCAGTGAAGAAAGTAGAGGAGGATGGGTCAAGGCTGAGGGATCCTGAGAGGATCCCTGTGAGTAGTAGATCTGTGACAGCACAGAGGGATGGGCCAACGAGGGATATATGCTTCAGTAAGGTTGGCTTCTTAGTGTTCATAGCAAATGGTTATCAACTGTACCGCAGAAATGGAATGTAAATCACAGAACAAAAATTGGCTTCTTAGTGTATTTGGTCATACTAGATTTGACTTCAGAAGAGTTCCAGGGTGTGTTGAGTGGTGGTGTCCCGTCCTCCCAGGCCGTTGGCCTGGTGCAGGAGCAGATAGGGTCAAAGTAGTGGAATGGGGTAGTGGGTTTTAATGAGTGTAGGGTTAGTTGGCCTGGTGCAGGAGCAGATAGGGTCAAAGTAGTGGAATGGGGTAGTGGGTTTTAATGAGTGTAGGGTTAGTTGGCCTGGTGCAGGAGCAGATAGGGTCAAAGTAGTGGAATGGGGTAGTGGGTTTTAATGAGTGTAGGGTTAGTTGGCCTGGTGCAGGAGCAGATAGGGTCAAAGTAGTGGAATGGGGTAGTGGGTTTTAATGAGTGTAGGGTTAGTTGGAAGGGTGTTTTTTAG